>NW_028096083.1:0-1783 GCF_014824575.4 Sturnira hondurensis
GAAAAAATCAGCAACCCAAAACTTGGTTTTCTGATAAGATAAAAAAATTTTTAATTCTCTAGCCAGACTACAAGAAAAGAGGATATAAATTATTAATATCAGAAGTGAAAGGAGTCATCATTAAGATTCCATGGAGGTTAAAAGTACAATAAAGAAATACTTTGAAAAACTTAAATAACCTAGATGAAATGGACCAAATTCCTTGAAAGACACAATCTGGCAAAATTCACACAAGAAAACATAGACAATTTGAGTAAGGCCTCCCTATATCTATTGGAGAAGCTGAATTGATAATTAATATCATTCAAAAATAGAAAGTACCAGGCCCAAATGGGCTCACTAGTAAATTCTACCAAACATTTAAGAAGAAATTACACCAATTCTCTACAATCTCTTTCACTTATTTATGCATTCATTGGTTGTTTCTTGTATGTGCCCTAATCAGGGGTCAAACCCACAACCTTGGTGTATCAGGATGATGCTCTAACCAACTGAGTTACTTGGCCAGGACTCTGTAATCTCTTTTCAAAAGACAGAAGCAGAAGGAATATGTCTGAACTCATTCTGTGAGGTCAGCATTATCCTAATACCAAAATGATAAAAACATACTACAAGTAAACTACAGACCAGTATCTCTCATAAACACAGATGCAAAAATCCTCAGCAAAAATTTAGCAAATTGAATCCAAATGAGATTGATTCCAAGTATTACAAGCTAGTTCAACACTTGAAAATCAATTAATGTAATCCACTGCATCAACAGACTAAGAAAGAAAATGCACATGATCATATCAACAGATGAAGAAATAGCATTTGAAAAACTCCAACATCCATTCATGACAAAACCCTCAGCAAACTGGGAATAGAGTTTCCTCCACTTGATAAAGAATATCTACAGAAACCCTACAGTTAACATCCCAATTAATGATGAAAAAGTAAGATTTCCCACTAAAATAAAAAAACAAGGCAAGGTGTTCCCTCTTACCACTGCTTTTCCACACTGTGCCAGTAGTCCTAGCTAATGCAACAGGACAAGAAAAGGAAATTAAAAGGCATATAGATTGGGAAGGAAGAAATAAAACTGCCTTTGTTTGCAGATGACATGTCATTATATTTAGAATATCTGAAAAAATTGACATATGCATTCCTGGAACGAAGTGAGTACAGCAAGGATGCAGGATACAAGGTAAATATACAAACCATTTTCCTATATTCCAACAATGAACAAGTGAAATTTAAAATTAAAAAACACATTGCTATTTACATTAGCAGCTCCCAAAATAAAATACTTAGGTATAAAGGTAGCAAAATATATTATGAGCTATATATGAGAACTAAAAACCTCTGATGAAAGAAATAAAAAAACTAAATAAATGGAGATATAATCTATGTTAATGGATAGGAAGATTTAATATTGTCAAGACACCAGTTTTTCCTAACTGGATCTACAGATTCAGTGCAATTCCAATCAAAATCCTACCAAGTTATTTTGTGGATATTGATAAAATAAGCTAAAGTTTATTTTATTTTTTAATTTAATTTAATTTATTTAAATTTATTTGTTGTTCAAGTAGTTTTCTGTCTGTTACCCTCACCCCAGCCCTCCCCTCCCCAGTGCTCCCCACCTCCCGCCCATTTCCACCTCCTTAGTTGTTGTCCATGTGTTCTTTATACTAGTTCCTGTAAATCCTTCCCCCTTTTCCCCTTAAATTCCCTCCCCTCTCCCCTCTAGTCACTGTCCCACTGTTCTCTATTTCAGTGTCTTTGGTTATATTTTGCTTGC
>NW_028096084.1:0-604 GCF_014824575.4 Sturnira hondurensis
AGCCCTAAAGTGTTCACTAGAACAGGGCAACTAAGTCGCTGGGTTGTGACGTCGTATGTGGGGGCGGGGTCAAAGAGGGACAATGGCTCTCACTGGTATTGCAGGGCAACTAAATCGCTGGGTTGTGACGCTATATGTGGGGGCGGGGTCAAAGAGGGACTCTGGCGTCCTGTCCACCGCCTGCTGCCACGGCCCTCACTGGTGCAGCAGTTGTTGCCATCACCGGGCCCACGCGTTTCGTCCCACTGCACGCGAGTGTGCCACCGCCGTCAGCCCTCGCCCCCTGGGGCCTGCGTGGTCTGTCTCACTGCGCGCGAATATGCGCCCGAGGTCTGCCGGGCACCCCAACTGGTTCTCGTCTGCCTGCGCGCCTGGGTCGGGGGCCCTGTCCTGCCTGACCCTGCTCGCTGCTGGCTCCGCCCCTCTTACCGTCCGTCCCTGTTGAACGGTTAGATGTAGTCGGACTTCCGTATAATTCAATTTTCTGTCCTTTGCTGTGTCTTTGTTTCTCCAAACCTTTGTTGTATTCAAACTTGGTTGTGGGAGAAGGCACAGTGTTTCCACCTATGCCTCCATCTTGGTGGAAGTCTAATTATAAAATCTT
>NW_028096085.1:0-503 GCF_014824575.4 Sturnira hondurensis
TTGTGTGATGGGAGTTTTTTGATTACTGCTTCAATTTCATCTGCTGTTATTGTTCTGTTCAGGCTTTCTGCTTCTTCTTCATTCAGTTTTGGAAGGCTATGTTTTCCTAGAAATTTGTGCATTTCACCTAGGTTTTCAAATTTCTTGGCATACAGTTCTTCATAGCAATTCCTTACAATCCCTTTTATTTCTGTGGTATCAGTTGTAATCTCTCCTCTTTTATCTCTGATTGTGTTTATTTGTGTCCTCTCTCTTCTTTTCTTGATGAGCCTACTTAAAGGCTTGTCTATTTTGTTTATCTTTTCAAAAAACCAACTCTTCGATTCATTGATCCTTAGAATTGTGCTATTAGTCTCTATGTCATTTAATTCTGCTCTGATCTTGGTTATTTCCTTCCTTGTACTTGCTCTGGGCTGTCTTTGTTGTTGTTCTTTGAGTTCTTCCAGGCATCGGGTTAGGTTGTTTGTTTAAAATGTTCCTATCTTATTTAGGTAAGCCTGTAT
>NW_028096086.1:0-1976 GCF_014824575.4 Sturnira hondurensis
TGTCTGTTTACTGTCAGTTTGTTCATTATTTCCATGTCTCTGGTTATTTTTTGCTTGCTTGTTTGTTTTGAGTAGGTTCCACTTATAGGTGAGATCGTATGGTTTTGCCTTTCACTGCCTGGATTACTTCACTTAGCATAATGCTTTCCAGTTCCATCCATGCTGTTGTAAATGGTAGTAGCTCCTCCTTTCTTTCTGCTGTATAGACTTCCATTGTGTAAATGTACCATAGTTTTTTAATCCATTCATTTACTGATGGGCATTTAGGTTGCTTCCAGCACTTGGCTATTGTAAAATCTACTGCTATCAACATTGGAGTGCATAGGTCTTTTTTTACCGGTATTTCAGAGTCCTTAGGATATAATCCCAGAAGTAAAATTGCCGGGTCAGAAGGCAATTCCACTTCTAGTTTTCTGAGGAAATTTCATAGTGTTTTCCACAGTGGCTGTACCAGTCTGCATTCCCATCAACGGTGCACCAGGGCTCCCTTTTCTCCTCATCCTCTTCAACACTTGTTTGTTGCTTTGTTTATTATGATGGCCATTTTCACCAGTGTTAAGTGTATTTCATTGTGGTTTTAATTTGCCCATAGTCCACACTACCCAATGCAATTTATAGGTTCAATGCAATTCCTGCTAAAGCACCAATGACATATTTCACAGATAGAGGAAAAACATTTCAAAAATTTATATGGAACCATAAATGACCCTGAATAGCCACAGCAATTTTAGAAAACAAGGACAAAGTAGGAGGGATCACAATACCTGATACCAAACTGTATTACAAGGCCACTGTAATCAAAACAGCCTGGTACTGGCATAAGAACAGACACATAGATCAATGGAACAGAATAGAGAGCCCAGAAATAAACCCAAGTCTCTATGGTCAATTAATATTCAACAAAGGGGGCAGAAGCATAAAATAAAGCAAAAATAGCCTCTTCAGCAAATCGTGTTGGGAAATCTGGACAGCTACATGCAAAAAAAATGAAACTCGATCACCAACTTACACCACACACAAAAATAAATGTAAGGTTTATAAGACAGACTCTTAAAAATGACAGAAAGGCCTTGGCTGCTGTGGCTCAGTGGCCTTATCACCAGTCTGTGAAGCAAAGGATCATGAGTTCGATTCCTCATCAGGGTACATGCCTGGGTTGCCAGCCACGTTCCCAGTAAGAGTCAAATGAGAGTCAACCACACATTAATGTTTCTCTCCCTTTCTTTCTCCCCCTCTTCCTCTTTCTCTATAAATAAATAAATAAAATATTTTTTTAAAAAAGCAAGAGGAAAAAAGTCATTAAAGCAGGAGAAAACAAGTAGTTACTGGAAGGTTGCAAAAAAACAAGAGAAAAGAAGTTAGATACCAGAAGTTTGCCAGATGTGAGGGAGAAGGGGGAGAATGAATTAAGAAGTGAAGGGTTCAGAAATACAAATAGGTAGTTACAGAATAGCCAGGGAGTTTTAAAGTACAGTGTAATCAATGGAGTAGCCAAAGAACTTATATCTATAACCCATGGACATGCACAATGGCTGAGTAATTGCCTGAGGGAGTAGGGGTCACTGGGTGGAGGGGGACAAAGGTGAAAAAATTAGGATGACTATAATAGCATAATCAATGAGATATGATTTTTTAAGATTTTATTTATTTATCTTTAGAGGGGAAGGGAAGGAGAGAGGGAGAGAAATATCAATATATGGTTGCCTCTCATGAGTCCCCTGCTGGGAACTGGCCTGCAACCCACGCATGTACCCTGACTGGGAATCGAACCGTGTTCGTGTGGTTCGCAGGCACGTGCTCAAATGACTGAGCTATGCCAGCCAGGGCGAGATATGATTTCTTAAAGAAAAGAAATCTTACCTTTAACAACAACATGGGTGGACCTGGAAATTATATTAAGTGAAATAAGCCAGTCAGAAAAAGGCAAATCTCATAAGATTTCACTCATATGTGCATTCTGTGTGTGGAATCTAATG
>NW_028096087.1:0-78253 GCF_014824575.4 Sturnira hondurensis
AGAAGCCTCTGGGCCCTGGAAGCTGCAGAAGCAGCAGCTCTGAGGTCTTTACGCGCTGGCCAATTGCTGCTGGTCCTGCGGCTGCTGCTTTTGACTTTACTCTGGGGTGCCTGGCTCCCGAGGGCAGCCGGCTCTGCCGCTGCCGCTTTTGTCTTTACTCACAGGTGCTGGGGTCCGGATGAGTCCTCTGTGTGAGACCTCCCTGTCGCTGGGCGCACGGGGAAGCCTCTGGGCCCCGACCGCTGAGGCAGCCAAGGCTCCAAGGTCTTTATGCGCTGGCCAATGGCTGCCGTCCCGCCGCCGCTGCCACCGCTGCCGCTGCCCTTGACTTTTCTCAGGGTTGTGGGGCTCCTGATGAGTTCTCCGTGGCAGACGCCCTTGTCGCTGGGCACAGACGGAAGGAAGCCTCTGGGCTCCAACCGCTGTGGCAGCCGCGGCTCTAAGGTCTTTATGCGCCGGCTAATGGTTGCCGCCGGTCTGGCCAAAACAATTTCTTAAAGATAAGCCTGAACACAATGGTGTGAAAGTTGGTTCCAAACCACAAGTATAATGGCCTTTCTTACACTTCACTTCCCTTTCCTAGTGCACAGCGCCTGGTTCCGAGACCACCCAAGAGCCCCTCCCCATTGCTAAACTCTTATGTGAAAATGTTACTAAGCTTGTTTCTGCTCAAATAACATTATTTCACATGATTCTAAAAATGACATGATAAGCACTGCTCTTACTAAAATTATATCATCAAAGTCAATTTTATACTATCGCAAAGCTGACATAACTAAAAAAATAAAAATTCAAGAAAGAATTTGGAATAGAAAGAATCCCCACAGGTATTTCAAATAAAAACATACTTTAATTGGGGTATTATACAGAGTGCTGTGGAAAATATTAAGTTATCTAGCAAGGACTATTGACACATCAGAGTGGGAACACTGAAGAACTACTACCAGCAGAGAGGCTGAAAAGGCAGGGAGATGTTCTCGAAGTCTGAGAGCAGGGGTGCCATCACTCAGAGACACATACAGGCACAACAAGAGAGAGAGTGAGGAGGAAATCATCCCAGATATCAATCACACTCATCTCATTTTTTATTTCCAGCCACTGTCTCAGAGTAAGCTGTCAATCAGGGATCTCAGGGAACAAAGCCTCTAGGGCATAAGATCTCTTCACTAAGCATGGGTACTTATCTCAGAAACAAATGCAGACTAAGCTAGCCTGTATACTAGGAAAAAGGACCCCAGGAATTGCAAGAGATGTCCCTGCACCAAATATCCAAGACCCAGATATAACTGCCAACTTTTAGTCCTGCAGTAAAACCGGTATATTTTCCAAGAGGCATTTCCACTGATGAATAGAAATCATTTTCCTTTGCTATCTCCTGATTTTACCTACAGTGTAGAAACTTTCTTTCATGGTTACCTGCAGTTACCTAAACTATGAATTAAAATTTTCCTGGAAAAAGATGCAGAAGTAGAAGTAGACAAATTGCCATTCCTTTTGTGGAGCCTGGGTTGAATACTGGTATGCTCAATTAGAATGGAACACTTCACCCAGGCTGATGTGGCTCAGAGGATTGAGCTCAGGCTTGCAAACCAAAGGGTTGCTTGTTTGATTCCCAGTTTAGAGCAAATGCCTGGGTTGTGGGCCAGATCCCCAGTAAGAGGTGTGTGAGAGACAACCACACATTAGTGTTTCTGTCCCTCTCTTCATCCCTCCCCTCTGTCTAAAAATAAATAAATAAAATATTTTAAATAAAGAATGGAAGATTCTGATCAAGACATCACAGGATCCCCTTATTCTTTTTTAAAATATATTTTATTGATTATGCCATTACATTGT
The DNA here is from genome assembly GCF_014824575.4 of Sturnira hondurensis. Taxonomy (NCBI): domain Eukaryota; kingdom Metazoa; phylum Chordata; class Mammalia; order Chiroptera; family Phyllostomidae; genus Sturnira; species Sturnira hondurensis. The sequence continues at coordinate 1,837 of NW_028096087.1, forward strand.
CCCATTTCTCCCTCCTTCATTCCCCTCCACCCTGCACACCTCCTCCCACCCACCTTCCCCCTCTTTAGTTCATGTCCATGTGTTGTAAGTTCTTTAGCTTCTACATTCCCCACACTACTCTTGCCCTCCTCCTATTTTCTACCCATTGTCTATGCTACTTATTCTCTGCACCTTCTCCCCACCTCTTCTCCTCCCATTCCCCTGTTGCTAACCTTCCATGTGATCTCCATTTCTGTGGCTCTGTTCCTGTTTTAGGTGTCCACTTAGTTTGCTTTTGTTTTAGGTGTGGTTGTTAATAAATGTGAGTTTGCTGTCCATTCACTGATCATATTTTTTTATCTTCTTTTTCTTAGATGAGTCCCTTTAACATTTCATATTGTAAAGGCTTGGTGATGATGAACTTCTTGAACTTGACCTTATCTGAGAAGCTCTTTCTCTGCCCTTCCATTCTAAATGAAAGCTTTGCTGATAGAGCAAAGCTTTTTCATTGCTCTGGATAGAGCAATCTTGGATGTAGGTCCTTGCCTTTCATGACTTGGAATACTTCTTTCCAGCCCCTTCTTGCCTGTAAGGTCTCTTTTGAGAAATCAGCTGACAGTCTGATGGGAACTTCTTTGTAGGTGACTGTCCCCTTATCTCTTGCTGCTTCTACGATTCTCTTTTATTTTAATATTTGTTAATGTAATTATGATATGCCTTGGTGTGTTCCTCCTTGGGTCCACCTTCTTTGGGACTCTCTGAGCTTCCTGGACTTTCTGGAAGTCTATTTCCTTTGCCAGACTGGGGAAGTTCTCCTTTATTATTTGTTCAAATAACTTTTTCACCTGTTGCTCTTCCTCTTCCCCTTCTGGTACCCCTATAATTCAAATGTTGGAACATTTATAAAGATGCCCTGGAGGTTCCTAAGCCTCTCCTCATTTTTTTGAATTCTTGTTTCTTCATTCTTTTCTGTTTGGTTGTTTCTTTCTTCCATCTGGTCCACTCCATTGATTTGAGTTCCAATTTCCTTTCCATCACTATTGGTTCCCTGTGCATTTTACTTCATTTCACTTAGTGTAGCCTTCATTTTTTCATCTAATTTGTGACTGAAATCAACCAGTTCTGTGAGCATCCTGATCACCAGTATTTTGAACTGTGCATCTGATAGGTTGGCTATCTCTTGGTCACTTAAAAGTATTGGCTCTGGGGCTTTGATTTGCTCTTCTGATTGAGCCATTTTTGGTCAGGTCAAGCCTGTTACACATGAGTGGAAAGCCTTAGGTGGTCACCACAGCAGGGCAACCAACACCACTGTGTTGTGACACTATATGTGGGGGCAGGGTCAGAGAGGGAGCAATGGAGCTTGTTCTGCACTCTCTCAGATTTCAGTCCCCTCTGCTGCTTCCCACAAGCAAATTGGGCCCTTCTGGTGCTGGTTCCGAGGTGGGTGGGCTTGTGTACATTCTAGGACCCTGTTGGTCTCTCCAGTAAACTCTCCTGAGAGGCTGGGAGCCTCTCCCAGTACCTCAACCCCAGCAAGTTTTTTTAGTTGGTGCTTTTATTCTTTATTTCTTGTGGCTGGGGCCCTGAGTTGTGCAGTTTGTCTCATTGCCCATTTTTTGCCTCCTTTATCTGCATGTGAGTATGTGTCCACAATCAGCCAACCATCTTGTGCTCCTTACTGGGGTCTTCTGGTTTCCTCCCCATGCCCGAGTTGCCAACCACTGCCTTTTCCTGCTGGGATCCCTCTCTGCCACCACAGACTCCTCCCCTCCTACTGGTCTGGATGAATGGTTCCTTGTTGTTGGACTTTGGTACAGTTCACTTTTCTGTGTGTTCTGGTTGTGTTTTTGTTTCTAAATCTTTGTTGTCCTTAAATTTGGTTGTGCAAGGAGGTACAGTATTTCCACCTATGCCTCCATCTTGGCCAGAAGTCAGGATCCCCTTTCTCTTGAAGCTGTACTATATGTGGAATCTTTGGTAACCTTACCCAATTTAGTCTCAAAATGCAGTGCTACCTGAGCATTACCTTATAATTTTCATTATAACTAAGGCTCTATTAGTGACTGGTGCCAAAATCATCACAGAACAGATTCAAATCACCCTAGTGATGATAGCCTTGATCATTAAGATAAGCACTTGTGAAGGATGTCTTGGTAGTTGTTCTGTCAGGCAATATCAAGATCAATAATCAAATAGTCAGTAGTTAAGGTCATAGGAGGAAAATAATTCCACAATGATGACTCACTTGAAGAGATTTAATTGAAACAATTAGAGAGGTATGAGCGGGGTCAAGGGTACCTATAAGAGATGTAGAAGCACCCAGACATTTTCAATTTTGGAGTGTTATTACCACCCTTAGGGCAGAAAGAGTAAAGGCAGGTGGTAAATAATGTGAGCAGATCTGGACCTCTGGACCTGTGAGATCTGGACCTCTGGAGAAGGAATGGACAGAAGCTGCATTCATGCAGAGATACAGATGCTTCCAAAAATGAACCATGGGCACAGAGAGGAGAGGCAAAAGGTAATTCTCCCACTTTTCTCTCTTTCTGTATCTAGTATCTAATAGAAACTGGTCACACCTCACTACTTGGCAGGAGGTATAGTTCATGAGGATCAGCCTGCAAACAGAAAATAGCCAACATAACACACCTCCATAATAACTTACTAAACCTACTATAAAACACATAAAATATTGGGAGAAGCCTAGATTTGAATCCTTTCCAAGAGGACTCAATTACTGAGGTGGTAAAAATCTTACTAATTATATAATAAATGCCTAGTCAAACCTGAAAAAAGCATCGAAGTTTCTATTTTAGGACTAACAGTGTGTTTCACACACCAAAAAACTAAGATTTAATCTGTTTAGTGGAATTCTCTACATTAAATATATATATTTATATAGTAAATGCATATTTATCTATATATGACATTATACAGTTAAAATAGAAATTATATAAATAAATATATACACTACACATAATTATACTTATATGTCACTCATTTTATTTACATACTATATATTATATATTATTAATATGTTTATATTACATCTTGTATTTTCTTATATATAAAAATAAATATATTTACATATTCATATTATAAATATAAACTATAATAAATTGTATATATAAAAATAAAAATATAATATAATATAAAAGTTTATATTACATGTATTTACATAGCATGTATACTTATAAGTATGCAGGGTAGGGCAGAAATGGGTTTATAGTTCTGAGTACACAAAATAGTTTATTCTTGTATTGCTATTTATTAATTTTGCCTTATTTTCCATACAAGCAACTATAAACCTATTTTTGCCCCAACTTATATATTTATATAAATATATAATATGTGTTCCTCTTTTATCAGTAACTTCTCTCAAAAATTCTTAGGGGGCAATTCAACTTCACTCCCTAAATTGACTAAACTGTGGTATTGGTAAATTATTGTGAGAAGGAAAATTGTTGCAAATGAGAGTTATACCAAGTAAATTCATTGAATTGTAGTTTTATAAGTACAGAATACTTCCAGTTTAAACTTCAGATACAATTGTTGCCATACCTTTTGCTGTCTTGCTGTTAAAGAAATTTGTAATAGGGTTAACTCCTCTTTTAATTTTATTAAAGCCAACTACTTACACAGATGTAGCTTTTTAATATTGTTATTAACAATGTAACATCTAGAACTTAAAGTAAAATATATTTTCCATTTTAAATATTTGCTAAGGTACTTTATGATTGATAATTTTATAATCTCATGTGCTTTCAGAGATTTTTTAAGTAGTAATTTAAACATATCTTTCCTGGAAACCTGATGAAATGTTAATAGCTCCTACTATAAGACAAGCCCACATTCAGCTTTTCATTTATCCCAAATCTCATTGAACAGTACCTCTCAAATCCACATGTAAGTGTGTACACCCAAACACACACACACATGCATTATTGCATTAGGAAAAATAGATGGATTAAGATCATATTGATGATTCAGAAATTGACAGTTTCTGAAAAATAAACCCAAAAAGATCATATTGCCAAATACCTAATTATAGATGAGTGGCCTAAGGTTAAATGCAGGGCACTTCTGGATAAGTTAAATAAGTGTGTTGTCTTAACTTCAGCAACACTTCCCACTTTGAATGTACCATGAAGCGTTCTGCACACCATTGAAAGTCCTGAGGACTGTGTTATGCTACGTTCTGTGTACACAAAATGCTACTGTGACATTTTTATATTTCTATTGGAAAAACTGCTTCTCTCAGTGATATAAGACTGCCACACTGGAACTAGCATGGACATTAAGGATAGAGACACACAAAGCAGTCCTCTAATTACTATCTGGATTTTCACACTCCTGCACCCAAAGGAGCAATAATTTGCCCAAGATGGCAAAGAAATTTACCATGGGAGCACATCTTCCTTGAGGGGGTCCACGGACCATCATAGACCCTGAAGAAAAGCACACTAATCATAAGGTCCAGGAAAAGCCACCTGCAGACTCAGTCCTTGACTTATTCTCCACTTATAATATTTACATTTTTGGTGAGCTCATAGTGTCAAAAAATAATAAATGGAGCCACTTAAAAATGGAACTGAAGCTGCCATGCCAGAGAAACTGCCTTGCAGGTTTCTGCCTTAAATATTTGGATATTAAAACAGGTCCTGTAGGCCCTTTGGACTGGGCCTACAGGAGCATTGTGTCTTTATGAACTACTTGCAAAGATGATAAGGAAGCAGATTTTAAGACTCCTGGACTAAAAACTACTGGACTAAATATTAAATTGTTGTGTAGCATTAACATCGCTATGTTATGTTACATGACTTAATAGAAATGACTTACTCTAGAATTGATGTAATAATTCTTCCCTTTCTCATAAATACCCATTACCTTTGTCTCCTAATAGGATTACTACTTTGGATTCTGGCTGAATCAGTGTATCCTGAATAGCTGTCCTATTGATCTCAAATAAATTTTTATTTCTTCTCACTTTAAAAGACCTTTTATTTTTGAATCCCCTGAAACTAAGTATGGCATCTACACAGCCTGGGTTGTTCTCACCTTTTCTATAGTCTACTATTTCTGTTACAGAACAAGCAGGGGCCAAGGTTTGTTTTGTCCACCACACTCTTGGAAAGACATCTCTCAATGCCAGAGATTTGTGAAAAGGAAAGGAAATGCCTATTTAATGCTATACAGACTTAAAGTAGTGACCTAACCTCTTCATTAAAATGTCAAAGTCCTTTAGGAAATCCACAGATGCACACAGTACTTCCTTCTTCCCCTGCCCAAATTCAGGGTACTGTAACTCCGGAAATGAAGCAAAAGTCCAGGATCCAGTCTCCTGCCACCGTCCACTGTGTTGCTGTCCAGGCAGAATCTCTAATTAATCCAAAGCCTTGTGGCACCTTCTCATGATCTACTGACAAGAGTTCTTTGTACCCATTTTCCTGGAAAAGTCTCTCCTGATTCCCAGGCCATGTGGTCAAAAGGAACACCCCAAAGCTGTGTGTGCCTCTTCTACTAAAGCTGCAGGGGCCTGCCCTCTGGCCAAAACCACATGGTTCTTTCTTCCAACAGAGCTGCAGGGATCCCCACTCTGACAAAACCTCTGGCTCTCTCTCTTCTTGGCAAAGCCAAGAGGGAGTCTGCACTCTGCCAAAAGTGCGTGGCTCTCTCTTTTTTCTTCTTACATGGATGTGAGAGTCCCCACTCTGGCTAAGCCTCATGGTTCTCTCCCAATGGCTGCTGTGTCTGGGTTTAAAACCCCGTGCCAATCTTCCTTTGTACCCCCATTTCTGACTCCTCCCATAATCAGTTACACCTTCCAGCATTCTTGTATTATTCCAAGTTTACTGGGCTGCCATCATGAATCTGGGCAGGCATGTCCTGGAGTCAATCTTGTCCAACCTCTCAAGTAGGTGTTGTCTCCTAGGGGACCTTCCCCCAGTTACATTTTTGAAAACAATAACTTATGTTCTCTTATTTACCTCTTGTTTAACCCCTTGTTGTAAACAACTTATTCCTTTCAAATAAGATGAGAATATTTGGGTATATTTAGAAAGAAGTCTTGTGAATATTTCCTACTTTTGTCTTGCAGGAGGAACTTATGTTGAACAAACTTTCATTTCATGTCTTATAGCTGTTTGTACTCTTTTGGAAAGCCTTAGAAATTGTACTGGGGATCAGTGGTAACTATAAAGGACAGGAAAATGTTTTCCTTAAAGGTCATCAATGTACTCTAGCTGAGGAGTGTGCATCTTTTGTCAACTACTGAAAACTGTTTTGTACTCTCAGCAGGTGTGAAGATGAATTGTACCACCACCACTGATGTATATTAGGCTTATGTTCATGTTAAATTTCCCACAAGATTATTTCTGATATGTGGAATGACTGTCTATTCCTATGTTCCAGCAAATAGTTCTTAGGGAACATGATCTCTGGAAGACTGACAGTGTTTATGCCTCAGAAGCCCCACCTGACCTGGGTTTGATGGGACCTCTCTCTTACACCCAATTGTAACAGTGATTTACGCCATTTTAGCCCTGCTCTATATGTCTTTAAAATTGATTATAATGCCAGCCATGGCAACCTATCTGAATGTCAAGAACTAAGAAAGGTCAGAAAAGCAGTATTGGAGAATCATGCAACTATAGACCACCTTCTTTTAAGACACAACCGTGGATGTGAAGAATTTAAAGGACTCTGCTATTTTAACCTAAGGGATAGTTCACAGCTTATGGAGCATAAAGTAAAGCAAGTAAATGATATAGTGTTCAATATAAAACAGAGAAAGAAATTATTTGGTATTGTCTTGTCTAAACTAACTTCTTGGCTGCCTAGTATCACTAGTCTTTGAGAGTCATTTATTGTTTTTATCCTTGTCATTTTCTTCAGTATCATAGCTTGTTGTTTCATGCAATGTGACCCTTTATGCGAGTCTGCAAACAGGTGTGTCTCTTGACCCACACTGGACAGTCCAATGCTGTTATATGCCCAACTACAAAATGAATACTTCCATATGATGCTGATCTCATAGAAATGAGACAGCTTAAAACTAATTGTGGGGAATGATAGGGGACTGAAGAGCAGGAAAATTTTAGTTTAAGGTAAAAACTTATAAGCCTATCAGGTAATGTATATGTTAAGTCTTTTGTTTCAGAAACTACAGGTAGATAAGACCCATCCTGGATCCTGGAGAAACAGCTGACCTCTTTGGGCACCACTAAGGATTACCACCTGGGGACAAGTGGAGGCATTCAGGCCACTGTGTTTTAGGGAGAGACAGAGGACCACTCACCCCTGGGAAGAGCTAAATGCCCAGGACATGAATGTTGTTGGAGTTTCTTTCACCTAATCCTCCCTGAACTTCTAAACCCCTCACCACACCTTGTTAATACTCTGGTATAAAAGGCTTGGCCTAAAAAGAAAAGAAAAGATGGTTCTTTTGGGGGCAAACCCAACATCTTCTCAGAAAAATGACTTTCTGAATAAAGTGCCTGTAAAGATTTAAAAAATGACAGCCTTGCTGTGTTAGAATAGTATTGGTTTCAGTCCTTTTGTTTCATTAATTGGAATACTTCTTGCCATTTAATTCTGGCTGGTGGTGTAGCTGGGGTTTTTTTTGCAATTTCTTTATTTAATTATTTTTCAAGTACACTTTTCTGTCTATTACTCCTATCCCATCCCACCTCCGTGCTTCCCCCTCCCTCCTATTTCCATGATTCTCAGTTGTTGTCCATGTATCCTTTATATATGTTCCTCTAAATCCCTCCCCTATTTCTCCTGAAATTCCCTCCCCTCTCCGCTCTGGTAACTGTCGCCCTGTTCTCTATTTCAGTGTCATTGGTTATATTTTGCTTGCTTGATTGTTTCATTGTTTAGCGTCCTGTTAAAGGTGAGATCATATGGTATTTGTCCTTCAACACCTGGCTTATTTCACTCAGCATAATGCTTTCCAGTTCCATCCATGATGTTGCAAAAAGTAGGAGCTTCTTCTTTCTTTCTACAGCATAAAATTCCATTGTGTATATGTACCATAGTATTTTGATCCATTCATTTACTGATGGGCACCTAGGTTGCTTCCAATTCTTGGCTATTGTAATTGTGCTACTATGAACATTAGAGTGCATATGTTCTTTGGGATTGGTGTTTCAGGGTTCTTAGGATACAATCCTACCAGTGGAATTGCTGGGTCAAAAGGCAAGTCCAATTTTAGTTTTCTGAGAAAATTCCATACTGTTTTCCATAATGGTTGTACCAGTCTGTAATCCCACCAACAGTGGACCAGAGTCCCCTATTCCCCACACCCTCTCCAACATTTGTTGTTTATTGCTTTGTTTATGATAGCCATTCTCACCAGTGTACAGTGGTATCTCCTTGTGGTTTTAATTTGCATCTCTCTGATAGCAAGTGATATTGAGCATCTCTTCATGTTTCTCTGGATCCTCTGTATGCCCTCCTTGCAGAAGTGTCTGTTCAAGTCCTTTGCCCATTCTTCAATTTGGTTAGTTGTCTTCTTAGAATGAAGTCGCATGACTTCTTTGTATATTTTGGAGATTAAAACTTTGTCTGAGGTATCATTGGCAAATATGTTTTCCCATACAGTTGGTTGTCTTTTTATTTTAATGCTGTTTTCTTTAGCTGTGCAGAAGCTTTTTATTTTGATGAGATCCCATTTGTTTATCCTTTCCTTTATATTCCGTGCTCTAGGGGACATACCGGTAAAAATGTTGCTGAAAGAAATATCTCATACTTTCCTGCCAATGTTCTCCTCTAGGATTTTAATGGTGTCACGGCTTATATTTAAGTCTTTTATCCACCTTGAGTTTATTTTGGTGTACGATGTACATTCGTGCTCGAGATTATTTATTTTTTTTGCAGGTAGCTGTCCAGTTCTCCCAACACCATTTGCTAAAAAGGCTGTCTTTACTCCATTTTATGTTATTGCCCTCTTTGTCGAATATTAATTGACTGTAGAGAGTGGGGTTTATTTCTTGGCTCTCTGTTCTATTCCATTGGTCTATGTGCCTGTTTTTATGCCAGTACCAGGCTGTATGATTACAGTGGCCTTGTAATACAGTTTGATATCAGGTATTATGATCCCTCCTACTTTGTTCTTCTTTCTCAAAATTGCAGCTGCTATTCGGGGTGTTTTATGGTTCCATATAAATTTTTGAAGTGTTTGTTCTATGACTGTGAAATATGCCATTGGTACTTTAATAGGTATTGCATTGAATCTATAAATTGCTTTGGGCAGTATGGACATTTTGATGATGTTAATTCTTCCAATCCATGAACACAGTATATGTTTCCATTTATTTGTGTCTTCCTTGATTTCTTTCTTCAGTGTTGTGTAGTTTTCTACATACAGGTTTTTTACCTCCTTGGTTAGGTTTATTCCCAGATATTTTATTTTTGTTTTTGCTATATCGAATGGGATTTTTTTCCTGATTTTTGCTTCTGCTGCTTCATTGTTGGTATACAGAAATGCCTTTGATTTCTGGATATTGACTTTGTATCCCGATGTTATGCCAAATTCATTTATTAATTCCAGCAGTTTTTTGGTAGAGGCTATAGGATTTTCCATGTACACTATCATGTCATCTGCAAACAGTGCCAGTATTGTTTCCTCCTTTCTGATTTGGATGCTTTTGATTTCCTTTTCTAGTCTGATCGCTGTGGGTAGAACTTCTAATCTATATTGAATAGAAGTGGTGAAAGTGGGCAACCTTGTCTTGTTCCTGATCTTAGTGGAAAAGCTTTTAGTTTTTTTCCATTGAGTATGATGTTGTCTGTAGGTCTTTCATATATGGCCTTTATTATGTTGAGGAATGCTCCCTCTATTCCCATTTTTCTGAGTACCTTTATCATAAATGGGTGTTGAACCTTATCAAAAGCTTTTTTTGCATCTATTGATATGACCATGTGGTTTTTGTCTTTGCTTTTGTTTATATGGTGTATTACATTTATTGATTTGCATATATTGAACCATCCTTGCATTCCGGGGATGAAACCCACTTGGTCATGGTGTATGATCTTTTTCATGTATTCTTGGATGCCATTTGCTAATATTTTATTGAGGATTTTAGTGTCTATGTTCATCAGCGATATTGGCCTGTAATTTTCTTTCTTTGTTATGTCTCTATCTGGCATTGGAATTAGGGTGATGCTGGCTTCATAAAAAGAGTTGGGAAGTATTCCCTCCTTTTGGATTTTTTGGAATAGTCTGTGAAGAATAGGGTTAGCTCTTCCTTGAAAGCTTTGTAGAATTCTCCTGTGAAACCATCTGGCCCAGGGCTTTTGTGTGGTGGGAGTTTTTTGATTACTTCTTCAATTTCATTTGCTGTTATTGGCCTGTTCAGGTTTTCTGCTTCTTTTTCATTGAGTTTTGGAAGATTATATTTTTCTAGAAATTTGTCCTTTTCTCCTAGGTTTTCAAATTTCTTGGCATACAGTTCCACATAGCAATTTCTGACAACCCCTTCTATTTCTGTGGTATAAGTTGTAATCTCTCCTCTTTCATTTCTGATTGTGTTTATTTGTGTCTTCTCTCTCCTTTTCTTGATGAGCCTAGTTAAAGGCTTGTCTATTTTGTTTATCTTTTCAAAAAATCAGTTCCTGGATACATTGATCGTTAGAATTGTGCTTTTAGTTTCTATGTAATTTAATTCTGCTCTGATCTTCGTTATTTCCTTCCTTCTACTTGCTCTGGGCTGTCTTTATTGTTGTTCCTCGAGTTCTTGGAGGTGTCGGGTTAGGTTGTTTGTTTGAAATATTTCTATCTTCTTTAGGTAGGCCTGTATTTCTATGAACTTCCCTCTCAGGACTAACTTCACTGTGTCCAATATGATTTGGGTTGTTGTGAGTTCATTTTCATTTGTTTCCAGAAGCTTTCTGATGTCTTCCCTAATTTCAATCTTGACCCATTCATTGTTTAATAGCATACCATTCAGTCTCCATGATTTTTGGTGTTTTGGGTTTTTTCCTGTGAGGTTGGTTTCCAATTTCAGTCCCTTGTGGTCAGAGAAGATGCTTGGTATGATTTCTATTTTCCTGAATTTATTGAGACTCGTTTCGTGTCCTATCATGTGATCTATCTTTGAAAATGTTCCATGCGCCTTTGACAAGAAAGTGTATTTAGCTTCTTTGGGATGGAGGGCTTTATATATATCAATTAGGTCCATTTCGTTTAGGGTGTCATTTAATGCTGCAATATCTTTGTTGATATTTTGTTTGGAAGATCTGTCCATTTTTGACAGTGGGGTGTTAAAATCCCCTAGTATAGTTGTGTTGCTCTCAATATCTTTCTTGAAGTCTTGTAGGATTTTTCTTATATATTTCGGTACTCCTATGTTGGGTGGATATATATGATGTTAATGTCTTCTTGGTGGATTCTTCCTTTGAGTATTGTGTAGTGACCTTGTGGGTCTCTCTTTATTGCCCTTTTTTTGAAGTCTATTTTGTCTGACGTTAGAATTGCTACCCCGGCTTTTTTTTCTTGACCATTTGATTGGAAAATTTGTTTCCAGCCTTTCATTTTTATTCTGTGATGGTCTTTTTTCCTGAGGTTGGTCTCTTGTAGGCAGCTTATGTGTGGGTCAAGCTTTCTTATCCACTGAGCTATTCTATATCTTTTGTTTGGCCCATTTAATCCATTTACATGTAAGGTTATTATTGATAGATACTTATTCATTGGCATATTTGTACCAGACTTCCTCTCTGTCTCTCTCTTTTCCTTCCTTTCCTTAAAGCAGTCTTTTTAGTATTTCTTGTAGAGTTGGTTTGGTGGAGGCATATTCTGTTAGACTACTTTGGTCTTGGAAGCTCTTTATTTGGCCTTCTTTCCTGATTGAGAGCCTTGCTGGGTACAATAGCCTTGGTTGTAGGCCTCTGTTTCTCATTACTTGAAATATTTCTTGCCTTTCTCTTCTTGCTTGGAGTTTTTCCATTGAGAAGTCAGTAGCTAATCTGATTGGGGCTCCCTTGTATGTTACTTCCTTTTTCTCCCTTGCTGACTTTAAGATTCTCTCTTTGTCTTGGAATTTTGCCATATTAATGATGCTGTGTCTTCAAGTGGGCCTCTTTAGGTTCCTCTTAAATGGGACTCTCTGTGATTCCTGGATTCGTGTACCTTTTTCTCTCACCAAATTAGGAAAATTTTCCATCATTACTCTTTCAAATTGGTTTTCTAACCCTTGTTCTTCTTCTTCTCCTTCTGGTATTCCTATTATTCGGATATTATTACGTTTCATATTATTTTGCATTTCTCTTAATCCCTCTTCTTTCTTTTTCAGCGTCTTTTCCCTTTCTTGCTCTTTCTGGAGGATTCTTCCTACTGTGTCATCCAACTCGCTGATCCGATCTTATGCCTCATGGATCCTGCTTTTCATTCCTTCTACTGTGTTCTTCAGTTCCGAAATTGTATTCTTCTTTTCCTCTTGTCCTTTGGTGATAGTTTCTATTTCCTTTTTAATGTTGATATAGTTTGCAGGGAATTCATTATAGCTCCCCTCTAGTTTCTGGTAGCTCCCCTCTAGTTTCTGGTAGCTCATTGTGAGCTCTTTGAATTTCCCAATAACTAGTGCTTTGAATGCAATATCTGAAAGCTGACTTGCCTCTCTTTCATCTGACATTATTTCTGAGGCTTCCACGTTTTCTTTCATTTGTGCATTGTTTCTTTGTCTTCCCATTGCTTATGAGACTCTTCTTGTTCGCTTCAGCTTCTTAAATTGATCTGTTCTGACTCCCTAGGTTTATGGTGTGAACTTTTGTGGTTGAATACCTGTGAAATTCAGTGGTGCAGTCTCCTGCAGTTATCTTGATGTTCTCTGCTTCCACCTACTGCTTTCTTTTTGTGTGTGTGATCAGTTGGAGGGTCAGGCAAAATGCTTTATGACAGCAGGAGAGTGCTTTATGATATTTACAGTCACAGCTGGCCGAGAAGAGATAGAAGATCTTTAGGCTATATATGGTGTTAACTGTAATCCTCAACCCAATTTATCACGTTTAAGAAAGGATAGACCAAAGAGAAGTCTCTTGTTGGGGAGTGAAGGCTTGTGAGTTGTATCTCAAAAGCAGTGAGGTTGTGGGTGGTCAGATTTTGAGGTAAGGTGAGAGTAAAGAATAGCAAACAGGCATAGCGCGTGAGTAAGTAGAGTTAATCACTACAGTAATAGAATTCAGGAACCTGTAAAGTGGGCTAAGACCCAAGAGTTGTGCTGTGAAGTATTTACAGTGGTATAGAAAGCAACAAACAAACAAGCAAACATACAAAAAAGGGCAAGAGAAGTGAGGAAAAAGCAATAAGTTTGGGGTGAAAGGAAGAAGGACTAAAACAGGAAAAAAGAAAGGACAAGAACAGAGTACTGAAAGATACAGCAACAATAAAATTAAAAATATATATGATTACTGAAAAAAGTTTTAAAAGAAATTTTAATAAAATTCAAAAAAACTGACTTCCTTGTTGGTTTCAAACTCTCCAATCCGGTTTTTCTGGTTTCAGCAGGACCCCTCTGTGGGCTGGGTTGTAGGCCCAGGTGCACACCCACCTGCCAGTCAGGCTTCCAGACTTGGGTGTAGGAGCTCGCCCATCCGACAGACTGCCTGGGTCCCACGGGATCTGGTACTGGTCCTTCCCAGTCCTGTGGCTGGGTGAGAAGCAAGTCAAGCTGCCTTCACAGGAGAACACCTCAGTCCACTTTCCAGTAAAACTTCTCCAGAAAGCGTGCCTCTCAGCCCAGCCCAATCCCCAACCTGACTGGTTAGGACAATGCTCCTCTCAAATTTCCTGGGCTGGCAGGCTGATGGGCTGGCAACCACAGAGATCGCAACTGAGCATGGCCCCCTCTCCTTGCCTCCCTCCCTGCACACCTAGGTAGACAGGTCTCTGCCACCCAGCCCCACCTAGATGGTGAGGGTGGGAGTCAGCTCTTCCAAGGGCCCCGCAGCTGGCCCAATGCTCCAGTGGGTGCTGGGCTCCCTATGAGTCCTCTGTGGCACAGGCCGCAGAGGGAAGTCTGTATACCCCTAATGCTGCGGCAGCGGCGGCTCCAATGTGTTATGGGCTGGCCAACGTCAGCTGGCCCTGCCGCTGCCCCTTTTGTCTTTACTCACAGGTGCTGGGCTCCCGATGAGCCCTCTGTGACAGACACCCTGATGCTGGCCATAGACAGAAGCCTCTTGGCCCTGGAAGCTGCGGCAGCAACAGCTCCAAGTATGCACAGGCCAATGGCTGCTGGTCCCGCTGCTGCTGCTTTTGACTTTACTCTCGGGTGCCTCGTTCCTGAAGGCAGCCGGCCCTGCTGAGGGCAGCTGGCCCTGCTGAGGGCAGCTGGCCCTGCCGAGGGCAGCCAGCCCTGCCGCTGTCGCTTTTGTCTTTACTCAATGGTGCCAGGCTCCTGATGAGTCCTCCATGGCAGACGCCCCTGTTGCTGGGCAGATGAAGGAAGCCTCTGGGCTCCGACCACTGCAGCAGCTTCAGCTCCAGGGCTGTTATGCACCAGCCGAGGGCTGCCGCTGGCCTGGCTGCCTCCACCCTTACTCGCATCCCTGAGACCCCAGTGACCTGTAGCTGTCTGGTTTGTCACTATCTCTGGTCTCTTATTTTCATAAATGTTGGGGAATTGTTGGTTGGGGAATTGATTGCGCTGTTCCTCAGTAGATCTGCCAGGATTTTCTCCCAGGGATATGAGAACTGGAGTCGCTCTGTCCTACTCCACCACCGTTTTCCTCTAAAGTCTGGTGTATCTGTTGAGAAAACAGCTACTAGTCTTAATGCAGCTCCCTTTTATGTTACTATCACTTCCTCCCTTGGTGCCTTTAAGTTTCTACCTTTGTCTTTAAATTTTGCCATTTTAATTATAATGTGCCTTTTAAAAAATATTTTATTGTTGTTCAATTACAGTTTTCTGCATTTACCACCCACCACTCCTCCCCACACCAGCCAAACCCACCTCCCTCAGTTTCTCCTCACCCCTTGGTTTTGCCCATGTGTCCTTTGTATTTATTCCTGAAAACCCTTCCACAATTATCTGCTCCTTCCTTCCCTCTGATTACTATTCAGATTGTTCTTAATATTAGTGTCTCTGGTTATATTTTGCTTTATTTTTTCTCTTGTTGACTAGGTTCCAGTTCACATGGTATTTGTTCCTCACCACCTGGCTTATTTCACTTAGCATAATGCTCTCCAGTTCTATCTATGCTGTCCCAAAGAATAGGAGCTCCTTCTTTCTCTCTAGAGAATATTGCTATGTAGTATTCCTTTGTGCAAATGTACCATCTTTTTTTGATTCACTCATTTACTGATGGACATTTAAGCTTTTACCAGCACTTGGCTATTGTAAATAATGTTGCTATGAACATTGAGGTTCACAGGTTCTTTTGAATTGATGTTTCAAGATTCTTAGAGTAAAATCACAGCACTGGAATCACTGGGTCAAACGGTAGTTCCTTTTTAGTTTTCTGAGGAAATTCCATACCGTATTCCATAGCAGCTGCACCAAATTATTACATGTCTTAGAGTGATCCTCTGGGTTCATCTTGACTGGAATACTTGTTCTTCCTGTAATTTTGTGATTTTTTCTTTCTTCAAATTGAGGATGTTTTTGTCATTACTTTTTCAAACTGTTTTTTTTTTATACCTTGCTCCTTTTTTTCTCCTCCTGGTACTCCTATTACATGGATGTTATTATGTTTAATGTCCTACAGCCACCTTAATCTCTCATCATTCTTTCTGAGTCTTTCTTTTCCCTTTCCTATTTCTTTCTGGGAATTTTTTTCTACCTTGTCATTCATCTTGATGATTCCTTCCTCTACTTCATCTAGTCTATTTTAAATTCCTTCTACTTGTTCTTCAATTCAAAAGTTGTATTCCTCATTTCTTGTTGATAGTTTCTATTTCCTTTTTCATGTGTTGAAATTCACAGTAAATGCCTTGTACCTTCTCTATACTTCTTTGCAATTCTCACTGAGCTCATTGAGCTTCCTTATAACCATTGTTTTGAACTCGATGTCTGATAGCTTACTTTTCTCTATTTCATTTAGCACTCTTTCTGGAGATTCCTCCTTTTCTTTTATTGGGTGCTGTTATTTTATCTCCCCAATTTAAGCGAGTCTCTACTTGTTTTTTTTTTTTTTTTTCTGCTTCTCATATTCATCTGCTTTGTCTTCCTTTCTTTTTGTTGTGAACTACTGTGGTAAGAGACCTGAGGTGAAGTCTCCTTGACCTCTAGAACCTGATGCTCTTGAGATACACTCTATACCATTTATGGTAGCTCCCTTGAATTTAATTGAGTTTTTGTTTTTGTTGGGTCATTCTTTGGTGGGTCCTTCCCTCCAGCTGGCTGACTGCAGGTCTCTCCACCTACCACACCTTATAAGCTGCTGTGAAGGTGCTGCCAAAACAAAAATACAGCCCAGGAAATAAACCCACAGCCACAAAAATAACTATAATCCACTATCCTACTATTGACAGCA
This sequence comes from Sturnira hondurensis, assembly GCF_014824575.4. Classification (NCBI taxonomy): domain Eukaryota; kingdom Metazoa; phylum Chordata; class Mammalia; order Chiroptera; family Phyllostomidae; genus Sturnira; species Sturnira hondurensis. The sequence continues at coordinate 18,292 of NW_028096087.1, forward strand.
ATTGAATCAGTATTAATAAGTGTGTAAAGAGATTAAGTCTGTTATAAGAAAGGAGAAATATGAGATCACTAATTTAAAGAAAAAAATATCTGGAGAGGATAGAGGAAGGCACACTAATAAGATTGCACGATAGGAGCAATGCAAAGTGAGAAGGTGAAATTTACATTGTGCATGAAACAGACAATGAAGATGTTAGAATAGAGTTAGATAAAGGAAGGTTATAGCATTATGCTTAAACAAAAAATTTAAAAAATATGGAAGAGACAGAAATAAGAAAATGTGAATAAATATTTAAAAACATAGGAAGCAAATTGGAGAAAAAGTTCTACCACAGCACTACCAACAACAAATGAGCTAAGATTAATATAGGTGGTACAGAAATAGGAGGAAAAAAACAAATAAATAAAACCTTAAGAGATGGCTAGAGGAAAAGAATTAAATTTTCAGATGGCAAAAGGAGAGGTAATACTAAGATTGAGGAATGAAAACCACGCTAAGAAATGGAAATGTTAAAATTTGAGATTAAAAAGAAAGGGCAGAACAAAATAAAAATATGAAAGAAGGGAAAAACAGGCTGAGACAGGGAAATGTTAAAATTTGAGATGGAAAAGAGAATGTGGAAGTCTCCATGTGGTGAAGCCCTCACAGATGATAATCTGTCAGAGGAGAAAAGCCTCAAGCACCCTCTTCCCTGCATATTTATTGAATTCAGCTCACTTGGAGATACATAATATGCACGCAAAGTTCATCGATCAATGTCCAAAAAGATACAGTCATGAAAAACTGACATCATCGACAGATAATAATTGAAGAAACACAGGGATTGACTCTGGTCAGAGTCGGTGAGGTATGCTGATGCCATAAGGTTGTTGAAGTGTGTATCATGAAGTAAGGGGTTTCACTCCCTATGCTTTGACCTCAGACATATGGTTCATTCCAACAGGGTTATCACTAGGCAGAGCAAGCCTCAAAGGAAACAATGTATATTCTTTATCAAGCCTGATTACCCCTGGGAGCCATCCATTCTTCTACAAGGCTACAGCTTCCACTGGCATTGTTTTCAGGCTGAGTCATGTAGGGGGAACAAAGCAGCCAAGTGATAAGGAGACTCCTTACAGATAGGCTGAGGACTCAGGCTATGAAAAAGCCAAAGGTGAGGGACTTTCTGCCCCTTCTCTATAATCCCCTAAGTCCTTTCCTGATGGCCCTTTTTGCAGCTGTGCTTGGCTTAGTTTGTCCCTCCCTTGAGGGATCTTACCCATCATTGACTACCCAGCCCTCGTTCCAGGCCAACCGGGTGATATGAAGGAGGGAGAAGCTGCACTCCTGACAGGAGGATAGTTTCTACCTCCTTAGTGGCTCATTGCTCCAAGGCCTTTTCACTCAGCCCAATCCATGAGACCCTTTTATTTGTTAATGAGGCTACAATCCTGGAAAGAAGGCAGGATGGGTCCCAACAAGAAAACAGGCTGTGTGTAGGCATATAATGTAGGAGAGGGCAATGGTAGAATTTGAGACTTAAAATACAAAAAATAGTAAAGATGTGGAGATAAAACTAAAAAATGCAGCTAGTACCCTATTCACAACTAATGAGCAAAGACTGCTAAAGGTGGAGATAGAGAGAATCATAGGGGAAAAGGGGGTGGACTCACATGAACAAGTATAAAGGACACATGGACAATAACTAAGGTGGGGGGCAGAAATGGGAGGGAGGTGGGGAGCACTGGGGAGGGCAGGGCTGGGAATATAAGAAAGAAAACTGTACTTGAATAAGAATTAAATAAAATTAAAATTTAAAAAATTTAAAAGGTGGAGATAGAGTGTGGGCATTTTAAGAGCAAGAAATAAAACATGAGATGATCATTGCCAGGAAAATTGGTTTTGAAAGGCAGGGTGGGGAAGAAATAGTAAGAGTGAAGAATGAAGACAAGGTGTAGCAACAAATGAAATTGAAAACAAAAATAATAAGTGGAAAGGAGAAGGTAGAGTAAGAGAAGGTACAAGCAAACTATGAACTGTAATAAACTGTAATACAAAATCTAGTAGCTTAATATGCACAGACTTGAAGGGCAAGAAATGAATGTTAAAAAACTATGCAGAAAAAGTATATAATAAAGCATGGAGAAGACACAGTGGACTTTGTGTTTGTAGCATCTAGTATGTACCACTGTTTTTTTTCTTTCTTAACCTACCTCTGGTGATGTCAAATGGCATCCAAGCTTGGCCTTAGGCAGCCTCTTCCATACTATCAGAGATCTATCATCTGTGGGTGATTTCTTCAGTTGTTATTCTAGTCATTTTCCAATTAGCAGTCAGGCTTAAGGACTCTACAGTATCACTTGAGTGTGAGGCTATTGCTTTCCCTCAGGCTGATGTCACTTGGAGGGGAGTGGTCTGCCTGAGGAAGATGGCTCCTGCAGTATGGGGCATGACTCAGCACCAGCATCCTAGCAGCAGCTTTTTCAGTTCTATCCCCAGAGTCACCATTCCTAGTCTCTCCTCAAGCCTCTCTAGTTCACTCTGTCCCTCCACCCCTTTGCTGGATCCCAGTTTAAGTGGTGGTATATAATAATTTTTGTGTTAGAATTTTAAATGGTTCCTTGCATCTCTGGCTATCCCTCTCTGTCAGAGAGAAACCGTGATATTTTTCACAGCTAGATGTTATCTGTGTATTATTTTGGCTCTGGTTCTGTAGTTTAGACCCTACACTTCTCAGGGGATTCTTTCAGTGTTTGAGATATCATTTTGGCACTTAAGCTTCCACCCTTGTGGGCCTAACAACACTCTTGCATCCCCTCCACACCCTATACCAGTCATTCTATGTTGAAGCTGTTCCTTCTGTATGTGATTATAAAGATTCTCTCCTGCAATTATTCAGTTGTTTATTGAAGATGATTTCTCCACAATTTAGTTGAAATTCCAGATTGGTCCTGGGAGGAGGTTAGTGTAACTTCCACCATGTTGGATCCCTTAAATAACATGTTATTAAACAATGAAATAAAGGAAAAAATCAAAAGATACCATGAAACAAATGAAAATGAGTACACAAGAATTGAAAATTGTGAGACAATGGAAACCAATTTGAACAGGGAAATTCATGGGATTACAGGCTTATCTCCAAAACAATTAAAATTTCAACTAAACAGTCTAACTTTACACTTAAAAGAAATTGAGAGAGAATAACACAAAGAGCTCAAATTGGGCAGAAGGAAGAAAATAAATCAGAGCAGAAATAAACATAATAGAGTCTAAAAAATTATCCAAAGATCAATGAATCCAAGAGGTCATTACTGAAAATGATAAACAAGATTGACAAACCTTTAACCAGACTGCATTAAGGAAAAATAGAGCAGACTCTAAATAAATAAAATCAGAAATGAAAGACAAATAACAACTGACATGAACAAAATACTAAAAATTGTAAGAAAATATTAGGAACAACCATATGCCAAAGTATTGGACAACCATTATGAAATGGATAAATTCCTAGAATCATACAGCCTTCCAAAACTAAATAAAAAGAATCAAAGAATATGAATAGACAGATACACCTAATGAGATTTAAGTACTAGTAAAAAAAAATATCCCAGCAAACAAAACACCCGTGACCAGATGTCTTCCTAAGTAAATATTGTCAGACATTCCAAGAATGACTAATACCTCTCCTTCAAACTATTTTTAAAAATTCAAGAGGAGGCTTATTTTATGAGGCTAGAATTATCTTAATTCCAAAACAGATAAAGATACTGAAAAGAAAAAACCCCACAAAATTTATAGGCCAATATCTCTGATAAACATAGATGCTAAATCCTCAAAAAGATATTAGCAAAACGAATACAACAATACATCAAAATGATCATACACCATAACCAAATGAAATTTATTTTGAAAATACAAGGTTGGTACAACATTCTCAAATTGATAAATGTGATTCACAACATAGACAAAATAAAGGACTAAGACCACATGATCATATCAATAGATGCAGACAAAGCTTTTAATAAATCCAGCAACTTTTATGATAATATCTCCCAGCAAATTGGGAATATAGGGGACATACCTTAACACAATAAAAGCCATATATTACATACCCACTCCTAGCATCATATTCAATGGACAAAACTAGATGCATTCCCCTTAAGATCTGGAAGAAGTCATGAATATCCACTTTCACCTCTCATATTCAAAATAGTAATGGATGTCCTAGCCATAGAAACCAGACAAGAAGAAGATATAAAAGGGACCCAAATCAGAAATAAAGAAGAAAAACTGCCTTTATTTGCATATGATATGACAATGTACATAGAGAACCCCAAAGATTCCACCAAGAAACTGTGAGAATTGATCAATGAATTAAACAAAGTAGCAGGATACAAAATTAATATCCAGATAGCAGCCTCACATTATACACCAATAATGAACTAACAGAAAGGGAAATTAAGAAAACAATCCCATTCACAATTGCATTAAAATAATAAAATACCTAGGAATAAATCTAATCATGTAAAAGAGCTATACTCAGAAACTGTAAAGCACTGAAGAAGAAAACTGAGGAAGATACAAATAAGTAGAAGCACATACTGTGTTCATAGATAAGAAAAATTTCCATCATTAAAATGTCCATGGTAAGCAAAGAAATCTATACATTCAATGAAATTCCTATCAAGATTCCAATAATGTGCCCTGGCTGGTGTAGCTCAGTGGATTGAGTGTGGGCCTGCGAGCCAGACGATCGCGGTTTGATTCCCAGCCAGGGCACATGCCTGGGTTGCAGGCCAGTTACCAGTGGGGGACACATGAAAGGCAACCATACATTGATATTTCTCTCCCTCTCTCCTTTCCTTCCCCTCTAAAAATAAAAATGAATAAAATTTTTAAAAAGATTCCAATAATGTATTTCACCTACTAGAACAAATATTTCAAAAATTTATATGGAACCACAAAATTTCCTGCATAGCAACAGTGATCCTGAGAAAGAAGAACAAAGTTGGAGGAATTATGCTACCTAGTAGCTAATTGTACTGTAAGGTCATAGTAATCCCGTATCAGTATGGTATTGGCATAAGAACAAACACATTGATGAATGGTACTAAATAGAGAGCCCATAAATAAACCCACAACTTTTTAGCCAATTAATATTTGACAGAGGAAGCAATCACATACAATAAGATAAAGACAGTGTAAGAGCTGCCAGACTGCCCTAATAACCTAAGGCGCCAAGGAAGGAAAACTAGACCACCTTCTTATATCACACACAATAATAAATTTGAAATGAATTAAAGACTTGAATATTAAACCAAAACCATGAAAATCCTAGAAGAAAACATAGGCAATAAAATATTGGACATGGTTCATAGCAATATTTTTACTGATATTTCTCTAAAGGCAAGGGCAACATAAGAAAAATAAACAAATGGGACCACATAAAAATAAAAAAGATTGCAGAGTAAAGGAAACCATCAAGAAAATAAAAAGACAACCCACAAAATGGAAAAACATATTTGCTAATACATCTGAGAAGAGGTCAATATCAAATATTCATAAAGAACTAACAAAACTCAATACCAAAAAACAAATAAACAAACAAACCAAACATCCCAATTAAAAAATGGCCAAATAACCTAAATAGACACTTCTCCAAAGAGAACATGCTGCTAGCCAACAAACATATCAAGAAATGCTCAACATCACTAATTATCAGAGACATGCAAACTAAAACCACAATGAGATATCACCTTACACTTGTTAGAATGGCTATCAAACAAGTTCTGGTGAGGATGCGGAGAAAAGGGAATGGTTTTGCACTGTTGGTGAAAATGTAGATTGGTACAACCATGGTGATAAACAGTATGCAGATCCCTTAAAAAATTAAAAATGAATCTGCCTTTTGACCTAGCAATCTATCTTCTGGGAATATATCTGAAGTAACCTGAAACACTAATTTAAAAAAAAACATATGCACTCCTATGTTCATTGCAGTGTTATTAACAATCAGTCACCAAGGCATGGGAGCAGGCCAGGTTTATTATATCAATACATGATGAGTTAATAATACAACTACAGGACATTCATACAATGAAATTTTTTTGGTCCAGTGGTACCTGGGCCATAAAAAAGAAAAAAACGTTAGCCTTTGCAACTATATGGATGGACCTGGAGAACATTATGCTAAGTGAAATAAGCCAGTTAGAGAAAAAAATACCACATGACTTCACTCATATGTATATTCTAGTGAACAAACTTAACCAACAAGCAAACAGAGACACTCATATGTAGAGAGACGATGACATATATTGTATGGGAGTTTAGTGGGTACAGGGATCAGCAAACAGTTAAAAAGTCTCACAGACATGGACAACAGTGTGGTAACTATGGGGAGTAGGGGAGTATAAGGAAACTAAATGGCAATGGAAAATACAATAAAAATAAATAGCATTAAACATCACAGTAAGCTTTAATCAGGGTATCTGGACAGCGCATATATGGCTTAGCCCAGTGACCATCTGGAAGAAATCTTCAACTCTGAGCTACTCCAATTCTTCTCTAATTACTTAAATTATATAGTAAAGACCAAATAATTAATGTTTTCATCTTCACAAGGGAAAAGTGTGGTTATTACTAATGCGCACAAATTGGGCTAGAGAATGCTAAGGAGTGGTGCAGGAAGCATCTGAGATGAAGGTGCTTGAATAAGTGCTGGAAGGGAGGTGCTTGAAGAGAGAGGACTGATGAGATCTCACAGATGAATGCATGAAACAATGACCCAGAAATAAAATAATAGCCTCAGCTGTTATTTAGGGACTCCAGACAGGAACCTGAAGGTTCTTCATGTTACAGAAATCCTTGACAGATGGAGTCAATCCTAGCAGTTGAAGAAAGAGTAAGAAATAGACTACCATATATGGAATAGAATAACTCTGTTGCAAACCCTGTAGAAGGAGGAGCTAGAGCCAGATGTGTAGGGAAAACTCTACTTGCTGTGATATACCAGTGAGAATCATTGTCCCATCTGAGATATGTCCTCAGTGCAGTTGTGGACAATACCAGTTTATCCCGCAGCTCTATGAAAAAAGTATAGGACTTAATAATAGCAAGGTGAAATATAAGATATGCTAATCAAATAATTATTATAAATTCATTAGGTTAGATACCTTTCACTACATCAGAAAATCTCTCCATTTTGTTCTCTGGCTTTCAGCTGGAGATGGAGCAGCAGAACAAGAGGGATAGAGAATACATTCCCCAATATCCTACCCTCTAAGTTGGCTACAGACTGACTACAGCTTCCCTCCACCAAAGGTCCTAAAGGTGCCCTTCTCCAAACAGCCTTATTTCTCTTTCTCTCAAGTTCTGGGCTTGTAAAAGTGAATATTGCCATGTGTCTTAGGAGACTGCAAGGGTAGAGAAAATACAGGTGATGTATCTGAAATCAGAGGAAAATATCTAGCAGAAGGAAGTTGAAAGTTTTCTCTACATACCCATGTCTTTGTCAGCAGTTACTCTTTCCTATCATGACATTAAAGCAAACACATTTACTATAATGTGAGATTTAAACTGTAACCATCCAGCCCTGGGTTCAGTACAAATGGGATTTTTTTCAGCTCAATTCAGAATTATGGCCAGTATACCTGTTACCAAACAAAGTCAGCGAGTTCAATGTCTGTAGTACACAGAGAAGCCAAAATCTGAAGCAACAGATTTCATAGAGAAAAATAAATTTGTCAGTCATCTATACAAGGAGACATAAAAAAAAAAAGGCTCAAATGAATCTCCCCTGCAGAAAGTCTTGGAGTGAAGATAAAGAATGAGACTAGGAAGGTCTGTACAGAAGGTTTCCAGCCATGTAACATAAAAAATAGACACATATATTGAAGAATATACAAGATACAAGAAACATTTTACATAAAACAATGATGCCCCAGTCCCCTTCAAAGTAGGCATCTTGGGACCTTACACAGTTTTCCCAATCACTATCAGATGCCCCATTGGATTTTTCTGAATCTCATTGATAGTCTGAAATCTCTTCCCTTTCAAAGATGATTTAAGTTTTGAGAAAAGCCAGGAGTCACAAGACACAAATCTGGGCTGTAGGGGGACTGAGTCACCTGGGTAATTTGATGTTTTGACAAAAAATTCTGCACGAAATGTGATGCAAGAGCAAGCATATTGTCATGATGAAGCTGCCAATCACCAGTTGCCCATAGCTGTTGCCTTCTGGATCATCCAAATAGTTCCCACAAAAGAATGGTCAAGCTTAACACAAAATCTGATGCAGATTCATTGCTCAACTTGCTCAGTCATTTGGAATGTGATAGCCACACAGTACACATGAATGCTCAAAAGCATCTACCACCCCCACTGAGTAGTATTGTGAAGTCTTCATTGTTCATGCATGTGCATTCCAGTCCACTCTCATTGGCTACCAAGTTACATCAATGTCATGCAAAACATTATCATTATATTAATAGTGGATGGACTTATTCTGGACAGACCTTGAATTTATTAACTTTCATTTAGGAGTTCATATCCTATAGGATTGGATTTAAGTCATCAAAGGTAAAGAATGTGGAAGGAACAAGAGGAACACAGAAATTCCAATTTGACAGTTTGATTATTAGTCTTATATGTTTCCAAATCTGGCCTCTGAACTGAATCATCCTTACTGATGGACACCTCACTTCATAATGGGCTCTGGGTGGTAAAGGAGCAAGTCTACTATTTGATTGAGTTCCATGCTCTAGACATCAACTCAGAACCATTTAGCTGCTAATTGTGTCTGCTTAAGCCTCTGGCACAAGTATGATCCAGCTTAGTTTTCTGATCACTGGAGGCCTGCTGATATTTCCTGAAAGACACTAAAAATCTAGAAAAAAACTTAGATTATATTTTCAATGTTATGGCTTGGTCTCATGCATATAGCCTAAAGCCATATTATACCTCCGATGTGTCCCAGATGTGTGACCTTCGAAAGTTGCCCTCTTGGTCTCAGAGAGTTACTGTGAGAACTAAAAATTTAATAAATGTAAATCACAGGAAAATACTACTATATAGAGACACTATATATCTAGTGTGTCTATATAGTAGTATTAACAAAGTGTGGTACACAGATTCTTGAGGGCCTCAAGATTATTTCAGGAATAGGGTAGGTCATGTGGTCAAAAGTATCTTCATAAGACTAAGACATTGTTTCCATTTTTCATTCTGTTAGACACTTGTACTGATATTGAAAAAGTAGTAGTGGGTAGAACTGCTCACAACTTCACAAGAATCAAGACTGCAAACAATACTGGTGATTACCTACTGTAGTCTTCATTGACAGTCACAGTAAGAAAAAGTCAGCATCACACAGGAATTTAAGAATGTGCTCAATGTGATGAAGATAACTTATCAACTTTATTAAATCTCAACTCATGAGTCTTTCATATTAAGTGTGACAAAAGAGGAAGTATGTATAAAAGACATTTTCTGCATACCAAAGAAGTTAAAACCCTTGTGCAATCATTCCACTGTGAGCTGAACAAGCCGCTTTCTTGTTGGAATATGTTTTTATGTAGAAGAATATTAACAGACAACCTGTGGTCCTTCAGACAAGTATTTATTAGGCATTGTCTCTAAGATGAATGACATAACATTGTCACCTCAGGAAACAATGAACAAAAATTGCCAATGATGAAATTTAGCTTTCAAGTGAAAATGAGATTGCTGGAAAGTGTGTCCACCACCATGATCTTGACAGTTTCCTAATATTTAGAGACATTCTTAATGAGGTGGAGTGATGATATAACAAATGTGAACTCTTGACACTGTTTAATATAAAATGTCAGTGTTTGGAAAATCTGCACAACACAATGCACCAGTATTTTCTAAATTACTAACCTATAAAGTTACAAAACACACAGACATGCACACACAAGTTCCATCCACAATACATAATGGACCAATGGATTATAATGTAACAGAGTATGAAAGTGGATTGCTATGGCTCCAGGTTCTATTACTGCAACTACCTTTTAGGAAATGCCTTGCCATATCCTAGTGTAATATCACAGAAAATATTCACAATTACTTGAAAATGTATTAAAATATTTACCCCCTTTCTAACCACATACCTATATGAGACCAAATTTTTTGTTAATGATTGAATGGAAGAGCAGATAGAAGGACCAGTTTTCTCCTGTTTACAAATAATGCCACTCTTCTGACTGAAGTACTGTGTTTTAAACACACTATTATTTTTTAATCTCCCAAATATATAGAGAACTCACATGACTCCATAACCAGGAAGACAAACAATGCAATTAAAAATGGGCAAAGAACCTGAACAGACACTTTTGCAAGGAGGACATACACAGACCCCACATACACATGAAAAAATTCTCAATATCACTAGCTATTAGAGAGATGCAAATTAAAGCTACAATGAGACACCACTTCACAGTGGCCAGAATGGCCGTTATTAGCAAATCACCAAACAACTGATGGCAAGTTTGTGGAGAAAAGGGAATCCTAGTAGTAAACAATTGGTAGGAACACAGACCGGTGTTTTCTGTGGAAAACAATTTGGAATTTCCTCAAAAAACTAAAGATGAAACTGCCTTTCAGTTCAGTAATCCCACTGATATGATTATACCCTAAGAATCCTGAAACACAAATTCAAAAATATCCACGTGCTGGAAGCAGCCTAAGTGCTCATTAGTAGATGACTAAATTAAAAATCTGTGGTGTATGTACATGATGGAGTACTATGGAGTAGAAAAGGACCTCTTACCCTTTGTGGCAGCATAGATGGAACTATGGAGTATTATGCTAAGTGAAATAAGCCAGATGGTGAAAGACAAATACCATATGATCTCACCTATAAGTGGAACCTACTCAAGAAAACAAACAAATAAGTAAAATAAAACCAGATACTTGGAAATAAAGAACAAGCTGACAATGACCAGAGGGAAGAGGGGATCAGGATATTGAGGAATAAAAGGGGAAGAGCAAGCCAAGGAACATGAATAGAGAACTCATGGGCATGGACAAGAGAGGGTATTGACTGTAGGAGTGATGGGAGATGCGGTTGTAGTCAGCAAGGGGGAAAAAGGCAGGACAACTGTAACTGAATGACAATAAATTTTTAAAATAGAAATCCAAAAATAGATTATGGGGGTAAATGTATTTTAATACAATTTTGCAAAACAATGCGTCACCTAAGGGAGCTCTTTCTGAATGCCCAGGCCCCAGAACAAAGATGACTAATAAATATTTGATATAAAATATTTTAATAAAATATGGTATTTTCAATTGTGATTTATTATTGTTATTTTATTTCTAAGTATTTTATTGACTATGCTATTACAATTTTCCCAATTTTCCCCCTTTATCCCCCCTCCACTCTGCCTCTGCAACCCTCCAACATTCCCTTGCTTAGTGCATGTCCATGGGTTGTACATATAAGTTCTTTAAGTTCTCAGTTTTCTATACCATTTTTATCTATCCCCATCTATATTTATGCCTACTAATTATGCTTCTTTCCTATACTGTTTCTTCCTTATTCCTCCCTTTCTCCTCCCCACTGAAATCCCTCTTTCTGATGTCCACTTCTCTTATTTTGTTCCTGTTCTGGTTGTTTGATTAATTTTTTCATTGTTTTTCTTTTCTTTCAGATTCATTTGTTGATAGTTGTGAGTTTCTTTTCATTTTATTGTTCATATTTTTTATCTTCTTTTTCTTAGGTAAGTACCTTTAACGTTTCATATAAGGGCTTGGTGATGATGAACCCCTTTAGCTTGATCTTATCTGGGAAGCACTTCATCTGCCCTTCCATTCTAAATCAAAGCTTTCCTGAATGGAGTGATCTTGGATGTAATTCCTTGCCTTTCATGACTTAAAATACTTCTTTCCAGCCCCTTCTTGCCTGCACAGTTTCTTTTGAGAAATCAGCTGATAGCCTTATGGGCACTCCTTTGTAGGTAACTGTCTCCTTATCTCTTGCTGCTTTTAGGATTTTCTCTTTATCTTTAACCTTGGGTAACTTAATAATGATGGGTCTTGCTGTGTTCCTCTTTGGGTCCAAGTTCTTTGTAACTCTCTGGGCTTCCTGGACTTCCTGAGAGTCTATTTCCTTTGCCAGATTGGGGAAGTTTGTCTTCATTATTTTTTCAAATATGTGTTCAATTTCTTGATGCTGTTCTTCTCCTTCTGGCACCCCTACAATTCAGATATTGGAATGTTTCAGGTTGTCCTAGAGAATCTTCATCCTCTCTGCATTTGTTTGGATTCCTGGTTTTGTGTTCTTATCCAGTTGGATGTTTAGTTTTTCCTTTTGTTCCAAATTATTGCTTTGAATCTTGGTTTCCTTCTTGTTACGGTTGGTTCCCTGAATACTTTGCTTTATTTCATTTTGCATATCTTTCATTTGTTCTTTTATTTTTCTACCAAGCTCAATCAGTTTTGTGAGCATTTTGATTACTGGAACTTTAAATTCTGCATCAGGTAAGTTGGCAATCTCCTCATCACTTAGTTCTCTTTTTGAGGTTTGCTGTGTTCTCTCATTTGGGCCATATTTCTTAGTCTTGGCACACCTGATAAGTTATAAGAGGGTGGGATATTAGGTATTTACCAGGGCAGGGCAACCCTCTTTTGCTTCTCTACGGAGCTGACTGTGTGGAAGAGGCTGGAGAAGAACAATGCAGCTTGCCTGCTCCTCTCTAGTGCACTTTCCAACAGACTCTCTTGTCAGACTGGAAGTATCTCTCACAACTGCTACTCCAGCCTTAGCCCACGGTCAGCTCTGAGCCTCAGTATTCCCCTTAAGTCAGTTCTTCCCATGCAGCCCTGCTAAGCTTGGCAGTCAGCCCAATCCCTCAGCCACATTGCCATGGTTTTTCTGAGTTGGCCTTACTGGTCTGGTTATTCTGGTTAATTTTTTTCTTTAATTCCTTGGTTGTAGGAGTTCCATGCATTTTGATTTTCTGGTGCTTCTGAATGTTTATTGATTTTAGATTGGTTGTTATCCTCTTTTTGGTTGTGCAAGAAAGTGAAAGGTTTCTACCTACACCTCCATCTTGGCCAATATTATTGACATTTTAAATATAATAATAAATAAATCCTTCCAAATTTCTCATTTTTAAATTTCAAATTTAATAAATACTGTTAAAATTTACTCATACAAAATAAACTATTTTTTTACATGTTTAATTGTTTTTAGTATAAAGGTATCTCAGGGCCATTAAGTTTTAGAACTATTGATCCAAGTTCTCGTAATTACACAACTAAAGCTAGACTGGGAAAATACCCCACCAAAGCAGCATTCTGTCTCAGCAGGAATATTTGCTAATACTGGCTCCTCCCTTTGTCTGTATTTTTCCAAATCTCACTCAGTCTTCCAGGCCCATCTGATGTACCCCATATTCAAGAATCTCTTCCTAGAAACCGTAAGACACAGCTCACCATCCCTGACTTTCACTCTGCTAATATCAGTTCCTCATTATATATTCTTATATGTCTTATCATATCAACTTCATTGTAAAATCTTTGAGTGTACAAACTATGCTCAGTAGTTTTTTTAATATACAGCACAAAGATTCATATCTTCATACTTCAATTTAAATGTGACCATCCAATTTGAATGTATGCATCACAACAATTCATGAATCGGTTTTTATTTTTGCCACACAGCTTCCCCATTAGACACCAAACTTGACTCTCAAATTTTCATTTTTTTGTAAATAAAAATCTTTCTTTATACAATTGTTCTTTACCTACTAACTAGATTTTTCTTAAAGTGGACTGATGCTTAGTTCAATAAATGTTAACTGGGGAAAAATATCAGTCTGGTTTTAAATTATTAAGCGTTTTGAAAATAGATGTTCCATAAGCTCTTCATCAATCGCATTCCTTGACAGAGCTGTGGTCAGAGTCATCATTTTTTAAAGATAAGTGAGATATGAGAATAATTATGAAAAACTATTTAGAATTTTAAAAAGGAATTTAAAAATCTGTAAACATAGTATTATTCAAGATGGCAGTGGAATAGGTAGAAATTACAATCACCTCCACCCAGACACAAACTGGAATTACAGCTAAAATATAAAACATCAACCTGAATGACCAATTGAAGACTAGCTAAAGAGAAGTCTTGTAAACAAAGATTCACAGAACAATCTTCATCCAGATTGGCAGGAAGGACAGAAATGGAAAAAGGGATGGCCTCACTCTCCTATCCAGTGGCTGAGATTCTAGAAGAATGTTTCAGCTCCAAAGCTTTCCCCTAAAAAATTAGGAATCTTAACTCCACACCAGGGTCCCCAGACAAAAAGACCTGAGCCAGGAGCAGGTGACACAATATCTGGCTATAAAAATCAGTAGATATTGCTAGGGAGAGATAGGTGTTTGCTAGAAATCTAGTCATCCTATTAAGAAGTCAGTGCACAAACTCTTATTTTCAGCTACTTGTCCGGGGCTGCAGTAGAGGGATGGAAGAGCAGACTAGAGTAATGTGAGGAGAGACTGGGATTTGTGGCTCTAAGGCAAGGATATCAAACTCATTTTCACCAGGGTCCACATCAGCCTTACAGTTGCCTTCAAATAGCTGAAAGTAATTTTAGGACTGTATAAATGTAACTACTCCTTAACTAGGGTCAAGGAGATCAGTGCTGCTGCCAGGTAGAAACAAGGTCCTGCACCAAATAAAACAAGGTGGAGGACTGGATTTTGTCCACATGCCTTGTGTTTGCCACTTGTGGAGAGAGCTAAAGGAATAGCGACTGGGGTCCTAGTGCTGAAGGAATAGCCACTGGGGTCCTAGTGCTGAGTCCCTTTCCCATACCATAGACACCATTTTTGGAGGATGAAGCACTATTCTTCATATGGTATCAGCCTGGAGGAATTCAATAGCTGCATCCTCTGGACTCCCTGTTGCCTCATCCTCAAAGTTCACACCTTATGGAAGAGAGAGCTGCCTTGGCCCAGGGTGTCAAGGTCCAGGCATACTTGACGAGTGAGTGTTAATGACTGAGTTTTGTGATTCTGTGGCAGGGTCATTGCACCTAACTTCCCATTAGCCTCACCAGCTGCCTATGATCACAAGAGATCCACTAGACCCACATTCTGGACTCTTGGTGACCCTAAATTCTTGACACCTGCCAACCCTACCTGCCTACTCAGGCTCACCATGAGGTCTGTACAGAATCTGGGACAGATTGAGTTGTATGGCTCTAGGACTAGGGTCATTTTCCGATCTCATGCACAATCAATGCACAGCTCACTCTGCATAGTTAAATCTTTCTATTTGTGCTTGCTAAACTTTGCTGGCCTCACCCTGACAACTCCCTGAGACCCACCCTTATCACAAAGGCTTTCAGGCTTTTGGCAGGTCATCGCTAATCTTGGCGTATCTTTGGACTTTTGCTATGTGGCCTTGGACTCAACGCTACTCCATGTTAGAACCTGTATTGATCTAATAAAAACCACTTACCCCTATCTGGTAACTCAGTGAGAATCTACCATATTCAACTCAGTGCCATCAGAGGCTCTTTCAGTGACTAATCCTAACAGACAGTCAATAGGCAGAGGCAAGTGGAGGCCAGTGAAGGCAGGTCTCAAGGTGCCAGTGGACTTTTGCTAATATTACCCCAAGCTTTATTAACCTGGCAGAAGTGACCTTGGTGCCCGACTTGGCATTTTCCATACACAACAAAGCCCAACACAGTCAACCACTAGCTTTTTGCCAAAGCAAGTCACAGACAACATTTCACATTGATCTGCAACAGAGTGCTTCCCAAGAGGCCCAAAACCAAAGTACGAAGTGACACACAAATCCAAGAAGTTCAGAAAGTCTAAATAAGATAAATCCAAAGGGGCCTACTCCAGAACACGACATAATTAAATGGCCAAGGTTAAAAACAAAGACTCTTTTTTAAATGTATCTTTTTAATTTTAAATTTTTTTTCTTATATGATTTTATTTTTTTACATTTTTAATTTAATTATTGTTCAAGTACAGTTTTCTGTCTTTTACCCCCATCTAAGCCAACCCCCCAGGGCTCCCCACCTCCCTCCCATTTCCACCTCCTTAGTTGCTGTCCATGTGTCCTTTATTCTGGTTCTTGTGAATCCTTCCCCTTTCACCCTGAAATTCCCTTTCCTCTCCCTTCTGGTCCCAGTTTGCCGGTTATGTACTTCTGTGTCTTTGGTTGTATTTTGCTTGCTTGTTTGTTTTGTTGTTTAACTTCCTGTTAAAGGATCATAGGGTATTTGTCTTTCACTGCCTGGCTTATTTCGCTCAGCATAATGCTCTCCAGTTCCATCCATGCTGTTGCAAAGGGTACAAGCTCCTTCTTCCTTTCTGCTGCATAGAATTCCATTGTGTAAATGTAGCATAGTTTTGGGGTCCATTCATTTACTGCTAGGCAACTAGGTTTCTTCCAACTCTTAGCTATTATAAATTGTGCTGCGATGAATATTGCGGTGCATAGGTACTTTTGGATTAGTGTTTCAGGGTTATTAGGATATAATCCAAGCAGTGGAATTGCTGGGTCAAAAGGCAGATCTGCTTTTAGTTTTATGAGAAAATTCCATACTGTTTTCCATAATGGTTGTACCAGTCTTCAGTCCCACCAACAGTGAACTAAGGTCCCCTTTCCCCCACAACCTCTCCAACATTTGTTGTTTGTCGTTTTGTTTATAATGGCCATTCTGACTGGTGTAAGTGATATCTCATGGGTTTTAATTTGCATCTCTCTGATAGCTAGCGATATTGAGCATCTCTTCATGTGTCTCTGGATCCTGTGTATGTCCTCCTTGGAGAAGTGTCTTTTCAGTCCTTTGCCTATTTTTTAATTGCGTTGCTTGTCTTCTTAGAGTGAAGTTGTGTGAGATCTTTGTATACTTTGGAGATTAAACCGTTGTCTGAGATATCACTGGTAAATATGTTTTCCCATACAGTTGGTTCTCTTTTTATTTTCATACTGTTTTGTTTAGCCATGCAGAAGCTTTTTATTTTGATGAGATTCCATTTGTTTATTCTTCTCTGTATATCTCTTGCTCTAGGGGGCATATCAGTAAAAATGTTGCTGCATGAAATATCTGATATTTTCCTGCCAATGTTCTCCTCTAGGACTTTAATGGTGTCACAGCTTACATTTAAGTATTTTATTCACCTTGAATTTATTTTGGTGTATGGTATAAGTTGGAGCTCAACTTTCATTTTTTTTTTTTTTGCATGTAGCTGTCCAATTCTTCCAACACCATTTGTTGAAGAGGCTATATTTACTCCATTTTATGTTGCTGCCCACTTTGTCAAATATTAATTGCCCATAGAAAGTTGGGTTTATTTCTGGGCTCTCTGTACTGTTCCATTGCTCTGTATGCTTGTTTTTATGCCAGTAGCAGGTTGTTTTGATTACAGTGGCCTTGTAGTACAGTTTTGTATCAGATATTGTGATGTCTCCTACTTTGTCCTTCCTTATCAAAATTGCAGCTGCTATTCAGGGTTCTTTATGATTCCATATAAATTTTTGACATGTTTGTTCTATCCCCGTGAAATGTGCCATTGGCACTTTAATAGGTATTGCATTGAATCTGTAAATTGCTTTGTGTAGTATGGACATTTTGATGATGTTAATTCTTCCAGTCTATGAACACGGTATATGTTTCCATTTGTTTGTGTCTTCATTTATTTCTTTCTTCAGTGTTGTGTAGTTTTCAGCATACAGGTCTTTTACCTCCTTGGTTAGGTTTATTCCCAGATATTTTATTTTTCTTTTGACTATATCAAATGGGATTTTTTTCTTGATTTCTCCTTCTGCTGTTTCATTGTTAGTATACAAAAAAGCCTTTGATTTCTGGATATTGACTTTGTATCCTGCTGTTTTGGCCAATTCATTGATTAAGTTGAGCAGTTTTTGGTAGACTCTATACAATTTTCCATGTACACTATCATGTCATCTGCAAACAATGACAGTTTTGTATCCTCTTTTCCGATTTAGATGCCTTTTAATTTCTTTTCTTGTCGGATCGCTGTGCCTAAAACTTCCAATACTATACTGAATGGAAGTGGTGAAAGTGGACAACCTTGTCTTGTTCTAATGGAACAAGACAAGGGAAAAATTGGAAAAAAATTTCAGTTTTTCCCATTGAATATGATGTTGGCTGTAGGTCTCTTATATATGGCCTTTATTACATTGAGGAAAGCTCCATCTATTCCTACTCTGCTGATTGTTTTTATCATAAATGGGTGTTGTACCTTATCAAAAGCTCTTTCTACATCTATTGATATGATCATGTGATTTTTGTCTTTGCTTTTCTTTATGTGATGCATTACATTTACTGATTTGCAAATATTGAAATATCTTTGAATCCTGGGAGAATCCCACTTGGTCATGGTGTATTATCTTTTTAACATATTGTTTCATGCAGTTTGCCAGTGTTCTGTTGAGGATTTTAGAGTCTATGTTCATCAGTGATATTGGCCTGAAGTTTTCTTTCGTTGTTGTGTCTTTATCTGCTTTTGGAAATAGGATGATGCCTGCTTCATAAAAAGAGTTTTGGAGTCTTCCATCATTTTAGATCTTTTGGAATAGTCTGTGAAGAATAAGGGTTAGCTCTTCCTTAAATGCTTTGTAGATTCTCCTGTGAAACTATCTGATCCAGGACTTTGGTGTGATGGGAGTTTTTTGATTACTGCTTCAATTTCATTTGCTGTTATTGGTCTGTTCAGGTTTTCTGTTTCTTTTTTGTTGAGTTTGGGAGATTATATTTTGCTAGAAATTTGTCCATTTCACCTAGGTTTTCAAATTTTTTGGCATACGGCTCTTCTTATTAATTTCTCACAATCCCTTCTATTTCTGTGATATCAGTTGTAATCTTTCCTCTTTCATTTCTGATTGTGTTTCATGTGTCCTCTCTCTTCTTTTCTTGATGAGCCTACTTAAAGGCTTATCTATTTTGTTTATCTTTTCAAAAAATGAACTCCTGGATTCATTGATCTTAGGAATGTGCCTTTATTCTCTATGCCATTTAATTCTGCTCTGATCTTGCTTATTTCCTTCCTTCTACTTGCTCTGGGCTGTCTTTGTTGTTGTTCCTCGAGTTCTTGGAGGCGTCGGGTTAGGTTGTTTGTTTGAAATGTTTCTATCATTTTTAGGTAAGCCTGTATTGCTATGGAACTCCCTCCCAGGACTGCCTTCGCTGTGTCCCATAAGGTTTGGGTTGTTGTGAGTTCATTTTCATTTGTTTCCAGAAACTATTTGATTTCTTCCCCAATTTGAATCTTGACCGATTCTTTGTTTAATAGCATACCATTCAGTCTCCATGATTTTGGGTGTTTTGCGTTTTTTCCTGTGAGGTTGGTTTCCAATTTAAGTCCCTTGTGGTCAGAGAAAATGCTTGGTATGATTTCTATTTTCTTGAATTTGTTGAGACTCGTTTTGTGTCCTATCATGTGGTCTATCTATGAAAATGTTCCATGTGCATTTGAAAATAAAGTGTATTTAGCTTCTTTGGGATGAAGGGCTCTATATGTATCAGTTAAGTCCATTTCACCTAGGGTGTTTAATGCTGCAATATCTTTGTTGATATTTTGTTTGGAAGATCTGTCCATTTTTGACAGTGGGGTGTTAAAATTCCCTACTATAATTGTGTTGCTGTCAATATCTTTCTTGAAGTCTTGTAGGATTTTTCTTACATATTTGGGTGCTTCTGTGTTGGGTGCATATATATTTACACTGCTAATGTCTTCTTGGTGGATTCTTCCTTTGAGTATTATGAAGTGACCTTCGGGGTCTCTCTTTATGGCCCATTTTTTTAATTCTACTTCATCTGATATGAGAATTGCTACCCCGGCTCTTTTTTTTTTTTTTGTCCATTTGCTTGGAAAATTTGTTTCCAGCCTTTCACTTTTAGTCTGTGTAGGTCTTTTGTCCTGAGGTGGGTCTCTTGTAGGCAGCATATGTGTGGATCATGCTTTCTTATCCATTCAGCTATTCCATATCTATTGATTGGAGCATTTAATCCATTTACATTTAAGGTTATTATTGATAGGTACTTATTCATTGGTACTTATTTTGTACCAGAGTTCCTCTCTGTCTCTCTCCTTTCCTTCCTTTCCTTAAAGCAGCCCTTTTAGTATTTTTTGTAGAGGTGGTTTGGTGGAGACATATTCTTTTAGACTTCTTTTGTCTTGGAAGTTCTTTATTTGGCCTTATATCTTGATTGAGAGCCTTGCCTGTTAAAGTAGCCTTGGTTGTAGGTCTCTGGTTCTCACTACTTGCAATATTTCTTGCCATTCTCTTCTTGCTTGGAGTGTTTCCATTGAGAAGTCAGTAGCTAACCTTAGTGGGTCTCCCTTGTATGTTACTTTTTTTCTTTATTGCTGCCTTTAAGATTCTCTCTTTGTCTTGGAATTTTGCCATTTTCATGATGATGTTTCTTGAAGTGGGCCACTTTGTGTTCCTCTTGATTAGGACTCTCTGTGATTCCTGAATTTGAGTGACTTTGTCTCTTATCAAATTAGGGAAGTTTTCTATCATTACTTTTTCAAATATCATTACTTTTTTCTATCCCTTATTTTTCTTTTCCTTCTCATAACCCTACTATTTGGATATTGCTACATTTCATATTATCTTGCATTTATTTTTATCCATTTTCATTTTATTTGAGCTTCTTTTCATTTCCTCTTTTTTCTGGGAGTTTTTTTTTTTTTTTTTTTTTACTTTGTCCTCCCACTCATTCATCTGGTCTTCTGCTTCATGGATCCTGCTTTTCATTCCTTCTACTGTGTTCTTCAGTTCTGAAATTGTATTCTTCATTTCCTGTTGATTCCTGCTGCTAGTTTCTATCTTCTTTTTCATGTTGATATAGTTTTCAGTGAGTTCATTGTAGCTCTCCTGTAGTTTCTGGTAGCTTATTGTGAGCTCTTTGAACGTCTTGATAACCAGTGCTTTGAATTCAATATCTAATTGTTTACTTGCCTCTATTTCATCTAACATTCTTTTTGAGGCTTTCTTCTTTCCTTTCATTTGAGGATGGTTTCTTTGTCTTCCCACTGTATGTGAGACTCTTCTTGTTAACCTCAGCTTCTTAAATTGATCTTTTCTGGCTTCCTGGGTTTATGGTGTGCAATTCTGTGGTAGAATACCTTTGAAATTCAGTGGTGCAGTCTCTTTCAGGTATCTAGATATTCTCCGCTATCACCTACTCCTGTGTGTGTGTGTGTGTGTGTGTGTGTGTGTGTGTGTGTGTGTGTGTGATCAGTTGGAGGGAGAGGCAAAATGGTTTTTGACAGCAGGAGAATATTTTATGATATTTACAGTCACAGCCAGTAGAGAAGACAGAAGATGTTTAGGCTATATATAGTGTTAACCATAATCTTCAACCCCACTTGCCACTTTTAAGAGAGGATGGACAAAAAATAAATCTCTTGTTTTGGAGGGAAGGCTTATAATTTGGATCTAGAAAGCAGTGAGGTTGTGGGCAGTCAGATTCTGAGGTAAGATGAGAGTAAAGGATAGTAAATAGGTGTAGTGTGTGAGCAAATATAGTCAATCACTACAGTAACAGAATTCAGGAAACTGTGAAGTGGTATAAGGTCCAGGAGATGTGTTGTGAAGTATTTACAGTTGTATAAAACAGCTATTATTTACAATAATATTAGAGCAACTATCATATGACAGAATCTGTTTGATCTTAATAACATGAATAGGGGAGTATAGTACTTTCAGTAGTGTGCTAAAGAAAAACAAGTGGCATGAAGTATAGAAAACTAGCATATACTAGTTTTCTATAAAATATACTGTGGAGGAAAGAACAGGGGGAAACCTGTCAAATGATACTATATAACCAGCCAAGGCAAAGAAGCCTATACAGAAAGAGGAGGAATACAAAGATACTATTAAAATATAAAAGAAGTGAGAATAATGAAAAAATAATCATAATACAAATATGCAGCAACTTGTGGCTCCTCTGCTATAGCAAAGTGAAATTTGTCTCTCTGTCTATACTTTTGGGATGCCACTTCTTTGGGTCCAACTCTCGTCTTTTTGCAGTTCGAAGTTGTTTGTGTCACTTGTGAGTAAAAGAAAAAAAGGCAGATGAAGGGAGGAAAATGATAACTTTGGAAAGAAAGGAAGAAGGAATAAACAGGAAGGAAGAAAAGAGAGGAAAAAGTATTTAAAGATAAAACGATAATAAAATTTAAAAGATAAAATATTACTTTAAAAAACACCTCTTGCTGGTTTCACACTGGCCAAACCGATTTTTCCGGGTGCAGCAGGCTGAGGGGTGATTGGGGTGGTCTTTCTGCAAGCCCTCTCCCAAGAGCCAACCCGGTGCCTCTCCCCAGCACTACATGAAGGGGATCTAGGTCTTCCTCATAGCACTCTTTTCCTGGGGGTCAACACCGTGGACTGGGTTGCAGTGTGCACACGAGCGCGCTGGCCAGGCTGCCTGGGCCTCGTGTGTTCCAGCACAGACCCATCCCAGTTTTGTGGGGGAACTCCAACCCTCCACCCAACCTCCAGTTTTGTTGCAAGGCTGGGTGGGGAGCAGGCCAAGGTGCTGTGGCAGGAGAATCCTTCAGTTTTGTTTCCAAAAGCTTTCTCCTATAGAAAGGCTGCCCCTCAGCACAGCTTAATCCCCCACTCAGACCGGTGACTGTCAGAGTCAGAGCCCCTCACACTGTGCCTCTCAATACTCCAGAGCTGGTGACCACAGAGTCCTTGGTTGATCTCGGCCCTTTGTCCTTAGTACCCTCTCTGCAAACTCAAGCAAACAAGTCTCTCCTGGTGCCCAATTGCTTGGCCAGGAAGGGAGGGAGCTTATAACCCAGTTCTCTCCCAAGAAACCCTTTGGCAGACCTGTGGCTCCCAAAGAGTTCATGGTAGATGCACAGGGAGCAGGGTGCCGGGCACTGTGTGCAGGCTGAGGCTGCTGTTGCCCCTGTCTTTGCTTTGGTCCCTAAGACTCTAGTGTACTGCAGCCGTCTCTTTACCATCTGGTTTTTCAGTGTCCATTACAATTTCTGGTGTCTTATTTTCATAAATACTGGCTGTTTGCTCTGTTCCTCCATAGATCAGCCAGGATTTTTTCCCATTTGTACAGGAAAATGGAATCTCCTCTGGCCTATTCTGTGGCCATCTTGTCTCTCAGAATCTACTTATTTTTCTTTTGTATTGTTTTTCAAGTACAGTTTTCTGCCTTTTCCCCAACCCCACCCCATCCTCCCAGCCTTCCCCGCCCCTACCAAATTTCCACCCCCATCTTTTGTTGTCCATATGTCCTTTATAACTTTTCCTGTAAACCCTTCACCCTTTCCCCCTTTATCCCCTCCCCTCTCCCTTCTGATCACTGTCAGCCTGTTCTCATTTTCAATGTCTTAGGCTATACTTTGCTTGCTTGCTCATTTTGTTGATTAGGTTCATGCTAATGAGGTCATATGGTATTTGTCTTTCATCTCCTGGCCTAGTTCACTTATCATAATGCTCTCTAGTTCCACCTATGTTGTCGCAAAGGGTAGGAGCTCCTTCATTCTTTCTGCTGCATAGAATTCCATTATGTAGATGTGGCACAGTTTGTTGATCCATTCATCTACTGATGGGCACTTGTTGCTTTGAGCACTTGGCTATTGTAAATTGTGCTGCTATGAATATTGGGGTGCATAGGTTTTTTTCGGAATACTGTTTCAGGATTCTTAGGATATAATCCTAGCAGTGAAATTGCTAGGTCAAAAGGCATTTCTATTTTTAGTTTTCTGAGGAAATTCCATATTGTTTTCTGCAGTGGTTACACCAGTCTGCAATCCCACCAAGAGTGCACTAGGGTTTCCTTTTCTCCACAACCTCTCCAACATTTCTTGTTTGTTGCTTTGTTTATGATGGCAATTCTGACCACTGTGAAGTGTTATCTAATTGTGGTTTTAATTTTCATCTCTCTGATGGCTAGTAATACTGAGCATTTTTTCATAGGTCTCTGTACCCTCTGTATGTCCTCCTTAAAGAAGTGTCTGCTCAAATATTCTGCCCCTTTTCCACCTGGGTTTCTTGTCTTCTTAGAGTGGAGTCATGTGAGTTCTTTCTACATTTTGGAGAACAAACTTTTGTCTGAGGTATCATTGGCAAATAAGTTTTCTTATATAGTTGGTTCACTTTTCATTTTAATGCTGCCTTCTTTAGCTGTGCAAAAGGGTTTTATTTTGATATGCTCCTATTTGTTTATTCTTTCCTTTATGTCCCTTGCACTAGGGGACATGTCAGTAAAAATGTTGCTGCATGAAATACCTGAGATTTTCCTGCCAATGTTCTCCTCTAGGACTTTAATGGTGTCACAGCTTACATTTAAGTCTTTTATCCACCTTGAATTTATTTTGGTATATGGTATAAGTTGGTGGTCGAGTCCCATTTTTTTCATGTAGCTGTCCAGTTCTCCCAACATCAATTGTTGAAGAGGCTATCTTTGCTCCATTTTGTGTGGCTGTCCCCTCAGTCAAATATTAATTGACTGTAGAGACTTGGGTTTACTTCTGGGCTCTCTGTTCCGTTCCAATGGTCTATGTGTTTTTTCTTATGCCAGCATCAGGCTGTTTTGATTATAGTGGTCTTGTAATACAGTTTGATATCACGTGTTGTGATTCCTCCTACTTTGCACTTCTTTCTCAATTGCAGCAGCTATTCAGGGGCATTTATGGTTCCATATAAATTTTTGAAGTGGTTGTTCTATATCTGTGAAGAATGCCTTTGGCAATCTAATAAGAATTGCATTGAATCTATAAATATCTTTGCGTAGTATGGACATTTTGATGATGTTAATTCTTCCAATCCATGAACAAGGTATATGTTTCCATGTATTTGTGCCTTTCTTATTTTCTTTCTTCAATGTCATGTAGTTTTCTGAGTACAGGCCTTTTACCTTCTTTGTTAGGTTTATTTCTAGGTATTTTATTTTTCTTGTTGCTATACCAAATGGGTATTTTTTCTAATTTCTCTTTCTGATATTTCATTGTTGGTATACAAAAATGTCTTTAATTTCTGGATATTGACTTTGTATTCTACTGTTTTGCCAAATCTATTTATTATGTCAAGCAGTTTTATATTGGAGTCTATAAGATTTTCTATGTACATTGTCATGTCATCTGCAAAAATGACAGTTTTGTTTCCCTTTCCCAATTTGGATACATTTTATTTCTTTTTCTTGTTTGATTTCATAAGACTTCCAATACCATGTTGAATAGGAATGGTGAAAGTGGACAACCTTGTCTTATTCCTGGTCTTACTGAGAAAGCTTTAATTTTTGTGCAGTAGGTATGATATTTGCTGTAGAACTCTCATATATGGCCTTTATTATGTTGAGGAATACTTCCTCTGTGCTGACTTTGCTGAGTGTTTTTATCATAAATGAGTGCTGTACCTTATCAAAAGCTTTTCCACATCTATTAATATGATCATGTAATTTTTGTCTTTGCTTTTGTTTATGTGATGTATTACATTTACTGATTTGTGATTATTGAACCACCCTTATATCCCTGGGATGAATCCCACTTGGTCATGATGTATGATCTTTTGAATGTGTGTTGGATGCAGTTTGACAATATTTTATTGTGGACTTTAGTGCCTATGTTCATCATTGATATTGGCCTAAAATTTTCATTCTTTGTTGTGTCTTTATCTGGTTTTTGGATTCGGATGATGCTGGCTTCATAAAAAGAGTTTCGGAGTCTTTCATGTTTTTGGATTTTTTGGAATAGTCTGTGAAGTATAGGGGTTAGCTCTTCCTTACATGGTTTGTAGAGTTCTCCTGTGAAACCATCTGGTCCAGGACTTTTGTCTATTGGCATTTTATTGATTACTGCTTCAATTTCATCTTCTGTTATTGGTCTGTTCAGGCTTTCTGCTTCTTCTTCATTGAGTTTTGGAAGATTATATTTTCCTAGAAATTTGTCCACTTCACCTAGGTTTTCAAATTTCTTGGCATACATTTCTTGGTAGTAATTTCTTAAAATCTTTTATATGTCTGTGGTATTAGTCGTAATCTCTCCTCTTTCAATTCTGAGTGTTTTTATTTGGGTCTTCTCTCTATTCTTCTTGATGAGTGTGCTTAAAGGGTTGTTGATTTTGTTTATCTTTTCACAGAGCCAGCTCCTGGATTCATTGATCCTTAGAATTGTGCTTTTAGTCTTTATGCTATTTAATTCTGTTCTGATCTTGGTTATTTTTTTCCTTCTACATGCTCTTGTCTGTCTTTGTTGTTATTCCTTGAGTATTTGTAGCTATAAGTTTAGGTTGTTTATTTGAAATGTTTCTATTTTTTTAGGTAGGCCTGTATGGCTATAAATTTTCCTCTCAGGACTTCCTTTGCAGTGCCCCACAAATTTTGGGTTGTTGTGAGTTCATTTTCATTTGTTTCCAGAAACTTTTTAATTTCCTCCTTGATGTTCATCTTCACCATTTATTGTTTAATAGCATGCTATTCAAACTCCATGAGTTTGAGTGTTTTTGAGTTTTTTCCTTTAGGTTTGTTTTTAGTTTCAGTCACTTGTTGTCAAAGAAAATGCTCATTATAATTTCAATTTTCTTGAATTTTTTGAGGTTTGTTTTGTGTCCTGTCATATGGTCTATCTTTAGAAATGTTACATGTACACTTGAAAAGAATGTGTATTTTGCTTCTTTCAGATGAAAGGCTCTACATACGTCAGTGAAGTCCACTTTATCTAAGACATTGTTCAATGCTGCAGTATCTTTGTTTGTATTTTGTTTGAAAGATTTGTGCATTTTTTATAGTGGGGTGTTCTATATCCTCTACTATAATTGTGTTGCTGTCAATATCTTTCTTGAAGACCTCCAAGATTTTCCCTATGTATTGGGTGCATATATATTTACAATGTTTATATCTTCTTGGCGGATTTTCCCCTTAAGCCTTAAGAACTGACCTTCTGGGTCTCTTTTTATGGCTCTCTTTAAGAAGTCTATTTTGTCTCTTATGAGTATTGCTACCCCAGCCTTTTTCCCCATGTTCATTTGCTTGGAATATTTGTTTCCAGTATTTCACTTTAAGTCTATGTGTGCCTTGTGTTCTGAGGTGGGTCTCTTGTAGATAGCATATGTGTGGGTCATGCTTTTTTATCAATTTGGCTACTCTATGTCTTTTGATTGGAGGACTTAATTTATTTATGATTAAGGTTATTATTGATAGGTACTTATTCATTGCCATTTTCATATCCGTGTTTCTTTCCCTCCCCCTCTTTTTATTCTTTTCCTTAAAGCAGTCCCTTTAGCATGTCTTGCAGAGCTGGTTTGTTGAAGGTGTATTTTTTTAGACTTCTTTTATCTAGGAAGCTCCTTATTTTGGCCTTCCATCTTAATTGAGAACCTTGATGAATAGAGTAATTGCCAGCCTCTAGTTTTCATTACTTAGAATATTCCTTGCTGTTCTTTTCTGGCTTGGAGTGTTTCCATTGAAAAATCAGCTGCTGGAATTATTGGGGTTTCCGTGTATGTTACTTCCTTTTTCTCCCTTGCTGCCTTTAAGATTTCTACTTTGTCTTGGAATTTTGCCATTTTAATTATGATGTGTCTTGAAGTGGGCCTCTCTTGGTTCCTCTTGACTGGGACTCTGTGTTTTCTGGATTTGTGTGACTTTTTCTCTCATCAAGTTAGGGAAGTTTTCCATTATTACTTTTTCCAACAGGTTTTCTATCCTTACTTTTATTCTTCTCCTTCTGGTATCCCTATTACATGGATATTACTATGTTTCATATTGTCTTGCAGTTTTCTTACTATGTGTTCATTCTTTCTGAATCCTTTTTCTTTCTCTTTGTCTATCTGGGAGTGCATTTCTACCTTGTCCTTCAACTCGCTGATTCAATTCTCTGTTTCATCAGGTCTGCTTGTAGTTCCTCGTAATGTGTATTTTATTTCTAAGAGTTTATTATTTATTTCTTCCTGGTTTTTGTTTCTAGATTGTATTTCCTCTTTTGTGCTAATGTAGTTCTCACTCAGTTCCTTGTAGCTGCCTGTGAGGCCCTTGAGCATCTTTATAACCATTAACTTGAATTCTATATCTGATAGTTTGGTTACCTCCATTTTGTTTAGTTCTATTTGTGATTAGTCTTCTATTCCTTTTGATTGCATGGTCTTTTTTGTCTCCCCATTTTAGTTGACTCTTATTGTTTGTTTCTATGCTTCCTGATGTTTTCTTTGTTAGCTGTCTTTGTAGGGTGAAATTCTGTGGTGCAAATTTTACTAGGTTCAGTTGTATGGTCTGTGATCTCCTTGACTGGATTATCTAGGTCTGTCCTTTCTTTTGTTTGTGTGGGCTCTCTTGTTATATGTGGTTTTGTACTTCTTGATGGTACCTTTTTTGGTGGTTTTTCTCCTCCAGTAGGTATACTGATGTTCACAGCTCCCACCTACTCCTGTATTTTTTCAGTGGTATGGGGTAGGCAAAATGGGTTAAAACAGCAAGAGATTATTTTATGGGGTTTAAAGTACTAGCAAGTAGAGAAGAGATGAGATTCTTTGGATAAGTATGGTGTTAACTGTGATATTTCACCCAGTTAGCCACTTTTTAATAAAAGGTGAAATAGAGATAAGATTCTTGTTAGTAAGGGGGATGATTGTGAGGTGAGTCCAAGAAACAGAGTGCTCATGCAAGGTTAGATGATGAGATATAGTGAAATTAAAGTATAGAAAGTAGATGTAGTATGAGAGAGAATAGAGTTAACCACAACAATACTAATGCTCAGGGTTAAGATGAAGTGGGCTAAGATCATGGAAGGTTGCTGTGTAGTATGTACAATTGTATGGAACAACAATTATTTACAATTGTATTGGAACAACAATAATATGACAAGAAATAAATGACTTGGATAAACTGAATAGAAAGTACCCAATGAAGAGTTGTGTGTTATTGGAACACAGGCGAAATGAAAGAAGAAAAATTAAAATACAATACAGAAAGAGAACAAGAAAAACCAGTCAAGCAATGCAATTAAACAGGGAAATAAATCAAGAAAAACTAAACATAAGAAAGAGAAAGAAAAAAACTAATAAATAAAAGTGGTAAAAAAATAATTGCAAGCTAATAATAATACACATACACAATAAAATGCCAGCTCTGTGGGATAGCAAAGTGACATTTGTCTCAATTTCTTGGTTTTGGTGTTAGCCTTGTGCTCCCTGTTTTGATCTGTCTCTGGACCCTTTGTATCTCCATCTCTTCTCCTCTTTCTTGGAAGAAAAAGTGAAAAAATGAAAACAAAAAAAGGGGGGAGATGAAGGGTCAAAAAAGAAAAAAAGATAATTATAAGCCTCCTGGTGACTTTAAACCTGTTCAGCAAGTTCTTCCGGTCTTCCTAGATGCTACAGGAAGAAGGGCCTGGACTTTGCTTTTCTTCCTTCCTTTGTTTCTGAGAGGATGGGGGCCAGTGTTGGGTCACACTATTCAGTTTCCTGGCCTCAGGCTCTGGTCTTCCATGAGCTGCCAGGCTCAAATCAGCCACTCAACTGTTCACAGCATGAGTCAATCTCTTATGCAAAGCCTAAGACAAGCAGGGCACACAGTTCCCCCCACTAGTATCTTTGTGTGCACAGTGCCAGAGTTGTGGAGTGCACGGTTCTCCTCCTCTACTCACTCTGTGTATTCACAGTGCCAGTCAGGCAGGGTGCAAGGTTCAGCTTTGCTACTGTCTTTGTGCACACAGTGCGAGAGCAGCAGGGTGCACATTTGCCCTCCTCTATTCACTCTGGGTGCATGTGGGGCAAGACAAGCAGGGTGCAAGGTTGAGCTAAAGTCTTTGGGTGCCCTGTGCGGGACTAGCAGGGTGCACAGTTCCCCTCTGCTGCTCACTCTGGAGGAGAGTGGTTGAAACCTCCCTTAAGGAGTGCCAGCTGCTGCTGGCTTGTAAGGCATTCTTAACAAGCATACCACACAGCCCCAATTTTTCTACCAGTCCTGAGACTATTCAAGTCAGGGTCCCACATGGTCCAACTCCTCCCTTTTCCAGGTGTCTCAGGCACCCCAATTTCTCTGGTGCCAGAATCCACAGTCCCAGTAGGTATGTACAGCCTCCATGTGTTTCCCACTTCATCTCTACTCCCCCCAGTGACTTTCGCCACTCAGGTCCCTCCTAGTGCCAGGCTGCCCTCCCTTTTCCGGTAGGTGAGGGAGCTGGTGCTCTAACTCTCCTGCCCATATCCTGCAGCAGGCACCAGGCCAGGGACCACAGCAGGCTTGGTCCCAGCACAGGTCTGAGGGACCTTGCCATCCCAGCGAACTCTCCTCACCGTTTGTTTTTCAATGTCCTCTACATTTTTTTTTTGCCTCCAAACTTCATGTAAATTGGGATTCCACTGGTTGTTCACTCTATTCATCAGAAGATCAGGCAAGTGTTCCAGGTGGGCACAAAGAGAACTGGGCTCCACTCCCACCTCGTCTATTGGGCTCACTTTGCCACCATCTTCCAGGACCTCATCTATTTATAATAATTGGTTACAATAATATGTTGCCCATGTTAAATCATTCTTGCATTTCTAAGCTCAATACATCATGATTGAATGAGGTTTTCTTTAAATAAATTAGGATTCCACTTCTTGATCGCTGCATTTAGATTTTGTTTGTAAGATTGGAGCATAGTTTATATAGAAAGAAAACATTGATTATTTTTTGAAGTTTTTCTGTTACAGGAGTTTGTAGTTTTGATTTCCTTGTTTAATGTCTGAGACTGCCCGTTTTAGCATGATTTAAATTATTCACATTAATTTAACGTAATCAGTGAAATGCAAAATAACATCATATTATACACACATTAACCACCAGATAGACATTTGAAATTTCAGTGATCCTATGTGAAGTTTATTATTATTGTTGTATTTAAACCTAGTTCTGCCATTGCATTTGCTTTCCTTTTTCTATTTTTATTTTTATTTTTCATGCTGTTATAGTCATCTCCACTTTTTCTTCCTTTTTCCACTTTCATCCAGCCTCAGTCTCCCCACCGCAAGCCAATCCCCATATTGTTGTCCCTGTCCATGGGTTGTGCATAAATGTTCTTTGTCTATCCCTTCACCAGCTTTTATTGTGTCCCCTCCCCACTTTCCAGTAGTAGTCAGTCTGTTTTATGTATTTCTGTTACTATTCTGTTTTATGTACTTCTGTTACTATTTCATTCATTGGTTTGTTGTATTAATTAGATTCCACATATAAGTCAAATCATGTTTTTTTTTTTCACTGACTGGCTTAATTTACTTAGCATAATTTTCTCCAGGTTCATTCATGCTGTTGCAAAATGTAAGAGTTTCCCCTTTTTTAATGCTGCATAGTATTTCATTGTGTAAATGTACCACAACATTTTTATCGTTCACTTACTGGCAGGCACTTCAGCTCTTTCCAAATCTTGGCTATTGCAAATACTGCTGCTATAAACATAAAGGTGCACTTATTTTTTTGTGTTGGTATTTCAGGATCTTTCAAGGTATATTCCCAGATATTTAACATTTATTCTTGTTAGTTTCTCTCTGTTCTTTCTCTAGTATTTTAATTTTTTTGCTTACTTTCCTGCCTTTCATAGTATTGATTTTATATTCCATTTTTCTCTTCTTATGATCGAAACATGATAA
This sequence comes from Sturnira hondurensis, assembly GCF_014824575.4. Taxonomy (NCBI): domain Eukaryota; kingdom Metazoa; phylum Chordata; class Mammalia; order Chiroptera; family Phyllostomidae; genus Sturnira; species Sturnira hondurensis. The sequence continues at coordinate 49,883 of NW_028096087.1, forward strand.
ACCCTAATACTGTTTTGGTAACTGTAACAATTGCTCTTAAAAATTTACCCACAAAACTAAGCATGTTTATTTGTGAATTATCTTAGAAATAAGAAGGAACCTCAGTGCATTGTCACACTCATCCTTCCCTCGCCACTTCTAAGTTCATAAATGTCATTGATTTTAGTGCTGGATTGTTACTTACTTTATATTATACATCAATAGTTATTAGACCTATTGTGCATTTATTTGATCACTGATGCAACCACTATTATTTCCTAGACTTATTTCACATTTCAATTCTATCTATTAAAGAATAGTTCTTTCCAAGATGGTCAGTGTACAGTATATTCTCGTTGTTTAAATTTGTCTTTATTCCTCCCCATCTGTATGGATATTTCACTGCATGAGACCTTTCAGATTAGAGAGGTAAGGAAGGGAATGCTCAGCCAGTTTAACCCACTTTTGAAACAGACTTCATTGTCTCAGTTGAAGAGAATTCTGATGCCAGAGGGATTCCTGTTCTATTGGTGAGTTGTTCCCCTTGTTTTTGAAAACCTGTTCTTTCTCCAGGTTATCCATATAATACTCAGTATGCATAGTACTATCAGCATCCTTTCATTCTTCAGGATGACAACTGTCTTCACTTTATGGAAATTGTTTTACTTCTTCACCAGGTGGTTAAAAGCATAGGCTTAGAGCCAAACAGCCTGTATTTGAATCTCCTCCCCACTCATTAGTACTGTGTCTTCAGGAAAATCTCCTAATCTCTGTGCTCCGCAGTTCCTTCATTTTAAAAATGAGGCTAAACTGTCAGAGTTCTCGAGAATTGCATGAGTTAATTAATGAAAAGCTCTAGAAATATGTCTGGCACATTGTAAACGCTTAATAATTCACTTTATTCTTTTCCCACAATTCTGTTCACTTAATCATTTCTCATTTTCTTTATATATAATCAGCCTTTATTTTTTCTCCATAATGTTGTTTTTTCTTCAAGATATAAAAATGCTTGGTTATCTTTATGTTCGAAAAACTAGGTTAACTAGGTTAATGAGAGCAGACAACCAAGATGTGTTTTGTCTGTAGTTACATAGCACTGTTTTCCAAAACTGCGTCTCCCTGAACCTCAGAGCTGACTGTCCTGAACTTCCTACATGTTTTTTCCTGTGCATATTTTAGGCTTTGCTTCCACTGCAACTTCTACCTTCTGGTAATACCTCACAAGTTCTTGTCCAGTGATAATCTGCTTTCCAACCTTCAAGTTCTGTTGCACATATATTTCTTTTGATGACTTATTTTATGTCATTAAGAGGAGTTGGTCATTTAAGGGAAAATATATGTGTACTCAGCTAGTTCCCTGGATGCAGCCCCCTTTCCACTACTTTTTACCTCTCTCCTTTTCTGCTTTCTCATGAATCTTCTAAAAAGACCCCAAATCCATGGCATGACCTCTAATACCTTCTTATTCAGTCATCTGTTGATTCAACCAACCATGGACTTTTAAAACATTTTAAAAAAATAGTTATATGGCTGCTGACGTGTACTATGTATTTAGGCCTACCATGGTTGTGTCTGTACTAAATATGCACAGATTTGCTCTGATTGGTTTGCAGACTTTTTTCTTCCTATTATTTCCTAAATCTTATAGTATATTTACATAAAATTTGCATTTCGTTAGATATCATAAGTAATCTAGAGATGTTTTAAAGCACAGCAGGTCCTCAAATAACATTTTTTATTCAACCTATAGAAATCATTAAACAAAGAATTGCTGTATACAAGAGGGTATGCATAGGTTATATGCAAACACTATACCATATATATAAGAGACTTGAGGATTTGGGTGTCTGGGACTCTTGGAAACCATCTCAAGTGGATACCAGGCAAAGACCTTATTCCATTTTTTTAGTTCCTACATACCTATTTTGATTCACCTCTTATCACCCTCTTTCTCTCATACTTTATGCTTTAACCATACTGAATTTCTATTTCTTAAATATAATATGCCATCTTACGCATCTTGTTCTTCATATCTGTCCTTACTTTCTATAATGACTGCTCTTTTGGAGGCTCTCTGATCCTTTCATCAGGAAAATTAAGGTTTGAAATAAATTTATTTAGGAGCCCTTCTAATGCTAAAGGTTTATAATTATATGCTAATAAACTTATTGTTATCTGAACATTTTCTTCTTACAGCCTTAATATAGTTAAGTGTCACATATTCTAAAGAAATGTGTGGGAGGTAAATGATTATTTTTTTATCTTACTTCTCCATATAACACCTCAAACTTATAAAACCTCTAATGGCCAAAGTATTTCTGAAATGCTGAGATAGAATAACGTATCAGCACAGCAGATTGGAGTGAGGTTACTAAGAGTAGTAGCCTAGCTACCCAGTTAGCACTTCTTTTAGTTTGGAGCCCTGATTTTTTTAAATGTTCCTGATAGAGCTTAGCAAGTGGTCATCAGTTAACAGAAAAAACTCAAATCCTGACTTTGAATCATAAGACATTTAATAGACATTTTAAAATTTTCTTCTAGATATCAGGAACAATCTATGTGAGCTTAACAGTAGTGCTGATAATAATTCGCCCTCTTACAGCTTAATTGAGAGAGCAACAAATAGTTTTCCTTGGATTCTGGTAACATAACCATTTCTTTCCATGTTAAGTGGCTATATTCATATTCTATAATCTGCTATAAATATCAGTTGTCCAAGATTACTTCTTAGATTCTACATCTATGCCCCACTCAGTTTATTTCTTATGTTTTCCTTTCCCCAGGAATGGCTTGCTCTGTAGAGATTTAATCCCTTTGTCATAAAATATATAACCTATCAATAAATGCTGCAGTTCTGGTCATGGAAAGAGAGGAAATTCATTTTGAATCACCAACTCTGAAATGAAAAACATCTGGTCCAGAAGTACATTTGCAATCTGGAAATGTCTTCACTAAAGTCTCCTGGGAAGTGATTGTTTCACATTGCTGCAGACACTGTCATTATTGTTCACAGTCATGAATAGTTTCAGTTCTCACAAATATGAAATTCCACCAAATGAATATCCGAAGACAATCTTAAACTCCAAGAATAACACATGCATAAGTTTACTGTAAGACTATATAAGGAGATTCAATTTATTGACCACTTCATCCCCAGAACTTATGGGAACCATATACTTGTATTATCTATACTGGGACAGATTTGAAAGTAAAAAGAACCCAACTTCAGACAAAAAGGCACAAACATGATAGTCTTGGAAAAAGGGAATGTCTACCACCAAAGGTAAAACGAACTAATTGCAGAACTGAATCTCTGAACCAATCACTTGTATTACTGCATATTGTGGTTGAAAGAATGAATTTATTCTATGTGCTATAAAAGAAGAACATGTATCCCCCACTCCTTCAGTTTTAATGCAGAGGCATCTGCCCCACTTCCCTGTCTCACACACACTTCATTCAACATCAGAGATAAAAGACTTTCTAACCAATGAACCAATAGAGGAAACTGATGTCATTTTCTGCTTCCCCTCATGGAAGCCAGCCTGCCAGCAAAGAGTATGACTCTGGTCCTCTCTCTGCCTCACTGTTGAGGCTTGCCTCAAGGGGTAGCCTGAAGACACTAGGGACCATCAGTGACCAAGAGTATAAGTCCATATAGTTCAGGTAGGATGTTTGAGCAAGCTTTTTTTGCCCCCAAATCTATATTCTCCAATTGGCTTTATCAGTAATAAAGCTGATTTTAGGTCTCTATTTATCTATTTCTCAATTCTTAATTATCAATTGGTTCTGAACTTGAAAGGGGGAAATTTCTGGCTGGAAACAGTGGATAATAAGACTCTCAGGAGCCCTGGCTGGTGTAGCTCAGTGGATTGAGTATGGGCCTGCGAACCAGAGGATTGTGGTTTGATTCCCAGTCGGGGCACATGCCTGGGCTGCAGGCCAGTTCCTAGCAGGGGACTCATGAGAGGCAACCATACATTGTTATTTCTCTCCCTCTCTCCATCCCTTCCCCTCCAAAGATAAATAAATTTTAAAAATCTTTAAAAAAAAAGAATCTCAGGAATGTGTATAAGAAAAAATTAAGAGATTAGTTGAACAAACATCTCTCATGGTAAAGAAATAATATGGTTTTATCTTCAAAATTAATTGGATTATAAGAACTTTAAAGAATTCAACATCATATTAATTTTGCATACACGTAAAAAATCTCGAAAACATTCTTTCTTAAAGAAATCTTTTAAGGATATTTATCTTTAAGGATAGAAAACCTAGAGGGAGTAGCAGTTTATATATATATACATGTATGTATATTATATATAATACATTTATACATGTAGTATATTATATATATGCTATACATGTAGCATATTATATATATGCTATATATAATACTACATATAATGTAATTATATATTTATATGTTTATATACATTTACATGTTTTATATATACTTATACATACTGCACATCTATGTATAGTATATTATATATTATACAATATATGTATTATACTATATAATGCATGCATCTATGTATAATATATTGCGCATGACATAATATACAAGATATAATATGTGACGCATATATTATATATTATACATATATTATATGTATGCATAGATGTGTAGCATGTATAAGTATATATAAAATATATAAATTTATATAAATGTATAAATATATAATTACATTATATTTAGTATTATATATAGTATGTATTCTACATGCATACATATATTATATATAATATATGTAATATATTATATATTACATAAATATATAATATATGTATACATATTATGCATATGTGCATACATGTATATATATTAACTGCTACTCCTTCTAGGTTTTCTATCCTCAAAGATAAATGTCTTTAAAAATATTTTAGGGATGAATATTTTTAATATTTTTGTGTATATATAAAAATTAGTATGATGTTGAATATATGATATATATATATATATATATATATATATATATATATATATATATGTTGTTTTATAAGGTGGGAGATTCTAGAACACCAACCTTGTAGATAAACCATCACAGAGAATGGAATCAAATCTATCTAGCACAGACATGCATGCACACACACTCACATACATTATACATACACATACTACACACACACCTTTCTGAATATCACTCTATTATCTGAAATATCAAAAGTTAGTAATCAGTGAAAATATTGCTGCATGGAATATCTGAAATTTCTCTGCTTATATTTCCCAATGTTCATAGCAGCACAATTTACAATATTCAAGTGGTGGAAACAGCCTTGATGCCCATCAGTAAATGAGTGGATCAAAAAAGTATGGTACATTTACACAGTGGATTTCTACACAGCAGAAAGAAAGAACTCCTACCCCTCATGACTGCATGGATGGAACTGGAGAATATTATGCTAAAAGAAATAAGGCAGGAGATGAAAGACAGATACAATATAATCTCACCTACAAGTGGAACCTAAACAATGAAAAAAATAATGAGCAAAATATAACCAGAGACATGGAAAGAACAAACTGACAGTGACCAGAGGGGAGGAGGGAGGGGATAACGGGGCAATGAAGGGGAAGGGTCATCAAGGAACATGTATGAAGGACCAATGGACAAAGACAATGGGGAATAGGGAGGATTGAATTTAGAGGTATGGGTGGGTAGGATAGGGGAGAGTAATGGGGAGAATGGAGACAACTGTATTTGAACAACAATAAAAAATTAAAAAATTCAGCAACTAAGCTTCTGTCATTTTTCTTTATATCTAATGTACACAATAGCTGAAGTTACTATTAGACTTGGAAAAAAGCCATCCTAATGAGCATTTACCAAGAAAGGAATATTAATATTAAAGTTTGTATTGGTCATTTCTCCATGTCATGTTACAAGGCACACTAATCTTCAAAACCTCAGTACTCCTAACTAAATGTTGGCTCTCTTCTTGAGGGGCCTGATAAAATAAAATTTTAATTGCTATAGCCAAGCCAGCCACTTTTAAAAACACTAATTGTTGCTAGACAAATAATTCCACAGTACAGAGTATTTATTTTAAATGTAAAACTACTTTAGAATGCAAATGAAATATAAACTATTTTTGTTAAATTTTCTTCATATTACCCTAGTACTTTCTTTTGCTTCATTATTTCTTATAATTGGGAAAGGCAGTTAAATTAGCAACTATTTGAATTAAGAAAACTTCTAATTTATCCTGGTGACAGTTATATCATTAATATTGTAACCTGCCTGATATCCTATTTTAAATAGTAAATGGCTGTAGAGAGAATCAGTTGGCTCTAGACATCATCATGCATTACCCAAGTGCTCAAATTATCTTTGTGCTCAGAGAGAAGTATATGTAAGTTTACATAAATCTATCAATAACTTCATATTTTTAAAACATAATGAAGCTGGAAAAAAGAAAGGAAGTGCAGTAAGAATTGACACCAGATGTAGATATGTGCTATTCTGGGGTACTTATCTTCCTGAGTCTTTATGTTTCTGCTAAAATATTTACCCCTATTGGTCTCATTATAGCCCCTGAGGAAAATGGAGCACAGGCAATGAGCATTTTCTATGCTCTAAAATTCCCCAAGTCTAAAGACACAGACAAATTTGATATCTTGCCAGCTTTATCACTGAGCAAAAGCATGTATCTTTCACTGAGCAAAGGTTTGAATATTTTGCCATGAGAAAAACTCATTTTTATTGAGTCTTAAGTAATTTCACATGACAGAAAAATATTTTCAACTCTATTTAGAATTTTTGCCTTACAAAATACTAAAACTTTGACGAGAGATAAAATGCCTAACTCCAAATAATTTGTACATTGAAAAAACTATAGTATAGACAAGGTAGTTTCATACTCTTCCACATAATTCTCCTGAGAGTGTGAAAAACAAAATCTTTGGACACCCCCTGTATGAACCAGATACTGTGTCAAGGGTTGGGGGCCATGACCATGACAAAATTTAGTATCTGGATCAGGATAAAGAAATACAAGTAACATTTTTTTCCTAACTCACATCCCCAAATGAGTCATATCTGTAATCCCATGCACAGCAGAAGAGATTACTCAGCAGAGCTGGGCCCACCCAATAACTCTCCTACTTATCAGTAATTTCAGAGATGCAGACCAAGACCTGATGGATATTCAAAGCACCCAGTGAAGCTACAGAGCTTAGCAAGTGTCCCAGAAGCATGTCAGATCAGTTGCTCCATTTCACAAAAGAAAGAACTCAATTATTTCTACACCTTTCTCTCTCACCATACCACTGTCAAGAAAAGGTTGTTGTCATCTATCTAATGTTAACAGAAATCCCCAATCTGGGGTGCTGTAGAAAGAGAAACTTTTTTCAAGTAAACAGTTTGCAAACCAGGGAAATGTAGAGTCTAGAGGTTAGTGAAAGTGTACTTCCCCAAGGAGAGGAACCCACTTATGTAAAGTGCCTGCCCTGGTCATTAATTGGTTCCTTTCTATACAATAAGAAATTCAAATCTACACAGTTTGATTGGTCCAAATAACACTGTCTTGACTGGTCAGAATTGGTTACCTATGGAACCTCTCTTATTGGTCAGTAAAGATGCAAATGAAGATATAATTGCATAGCTACAATTGTATGGGGTAGGTGTCAGTCTTATTGGTTGAACATGATTTTAAGAACTCCTTTATAGGAGTCAGGTCAGATAGGAGGAACACATTGCAGGAACGTTGGCAGCACAGCCTGTAGTTTTTGCTTAAAATGCAGTTTGAGAGGCCTCTGTCAGTAATTGCTTCTAGACTCTGGTTATGAATTGGTGTCCAGTTAATCATAAGAAGTTCTACTTGACTAATCTACTTCTTTTCAAGGGTCATACTACCAAGTTCATGAGAACATAGGCCAGCTCTTATTTATACTCACATGCCCCCAAATGTTGAGGAGGCCCTGGCACTTAACACATAGTGGGCTCCGGTAAATGATTTCTGATTCGTTCTATTTTTCTATACAGGTATCAGATTTTATTTTTATTTTTTATTTAAGTGGAACATAATCAACATAACAAAGCAAGCAAAATATAACCAGAGACATTGAAATAAAACAAACTGGCATTAACCAGAGGTGAGTGGGGAGAAGGATAGTGGAGGAAAGAATGGAAAGGGTCCTCAAGAAATGTGTATAAAGGACCCATGGACAAAGCCAAAGAGGGAATTGAGGGTGGGAGTTAGGGGTTGGTGGAGCAGGAGAGAGTTTGGGGTGGAAATGGAGACAAATGGACTTTAAAAAAAATAAAAAATAAAATTAGCCCTGGCCAGTATGGCTCAGAGGATTGAGTGCCAACCGACAAACCAAAGTGTTGCTGGTTCAATTCCCAGTCAGGGCACATGTCTATGGGCCAGGTTCCCAGTGCAGGGCACACAAGAGGCAACCACACATTGATGTTTCTCTCCCTCTCTTTCTCTTTCCCTCCCCCTCTCTCTAAAAATAAATAAAATCTTTCAAAAAATAAAGAAAATAAATAATAAATTAAGTTAAATTTATTATGATGTTCTATAAATAAATTAAAAATAAATAAAAATAAAAATATTTTTAAATTACAGTTTACATTCAGTATTATTTTATATTACTTTTAGGCATATGTAGCATAGTGGTTAGACAATTATACACTTTACAAAGTGTTCTCCCCTCATATTTGTAGTACCCAACTGGCAAGGAGGGTTAGGAAACTGGGTGAAAGAGGTAAAATAATTGAGAAGTAAAGATTGGTAGTTACAAAATAGTTACAGGCAAGTGTTTGACTTTAAATTAATAAATCTTAAAGGGATTATATACTTCTGAAACCTGAGAGAGAGTATTGAACCCACATTTTCTGAAGATTTGCCCTCAGAGATTGTTTTTAGCAAACAACCCATGGTCACTTTTTCAACTGAGTTTTCAAACTGTAGGTTACATCTCTACCTCGATGGTTTGAAGTGACTCCAGAATGATATGATGGCCTTACTGACAATAAGCCAGGTAAATAATACTGGTTTCAGAGGCCAAGGTAATGAGCCCCTTCTTACTGTAGGAGGTGTCCTTGAGTAGTTGCAATATTGCATAGTTCCATAGCTCTTGCTGTATTCCTGGGCCTGTGCACAAGACCAAGCAAGTATGCCCATTTCCAAGAGAACTAATCAGGAAAGTGAACAAAGACATTGCACATCATGGGGGCATTTCCAGCATATTTGCAGTATTTATTTTTCACTTTGACAATTTAGAGGGGGTTGGAAAGCTTCTTCATATCACTACTGAATTGCGGTTGACAACAACTAGAAAAATTATAATGTCAGTCTTTAAGGAAAACAAGTCTGGCCTAGGGAGGACAGAGGAAGAGCATACAAAGGCAATCCGTGGCTCTATTCTTTCTGCTCATCCTTGCACAGCTCTTAATCTAGGAAAGAAAGAGAAGAAAACAGAGCTCTCAGAGCTCCTCATCCTAACAGATTAAGAGCCTATTCCAGAACAAAAGTGAAAGAGAGACATCTCTCTTCTGTTATTTTCAAAACAGATAGTATTGATAACACTCTGTCATCATGAAATTAGCAAAGTGGCATTTTGCACAATCAAAATTATTTTCAAACTCTCACGGAAGATAAAACATATCATGAAATTAAGGAAGAGATAATGGATATAGATTACAAGGTCCACACTATTTCTTCAATGTGGAAGATATTGATCTCCTTTTTCTTTTTTAAATTTTATTGATCATGCTACTGCTGTTGTCCCATTTATTTCTTTTCTCTTTTTATTGTTGTTCAAATACAGTTGTCTCCATTTTCCCCCCACCCCAGCCATCCCCACTTCCCATCCTTGATCCTATCCACCTTTGGCTTTGTCCATGTGTCTTTTATACATGTTGCTGACAACTCTTCCCTGTTTTTCCCCTTTATACCCTCCCACTTCCCCCCTGGTTACTGTCAGTCTGTTGTTAATTTTAGTGTCGCTGAGTATCTTTTGTTTGTTTGTTTGTTGTTTTATTGACTAGGTTCCACTTATAGGTGAAATCCTATGGCATTTGTCTTCCAATCCCTGACTCATTTCACTTAGCATGATGTTCTATAGATCCATCTATTCTGTTGTGAAGGGTAGGAGCTCCTTGTTTTTTTCTGCTAGGATATCTAGATGGTTACATGCACAAAAAGGAAACCCAACCACCAAATTACACTATAAACAAAAATAAATAATAAATGATAAATAATAAATGAAGTTATAAGACTTGATAACTCAAGACTTATCCATCTTGAGTTTATAAGTAATGACATCATAAAAGTCCTAGAGGAGAACATAGGGAAGAAAATCTCAGATATTCCACACGGCAATATTTTCAATGATATGTCCTCTAAAACAAGGGACATAAAGGAAAGAGTAAACAAATGGGATCTCATTAAAAATAAAAAGCTTCTGCTCACCTAAAGAAAACATCAGTAGAATGAAAAGGGAACAAGGAGTACAGGGAATATATTTGCAAAAGATACCTAGCACAAGGGTTTAATCTCCTTTTTCTTAATTTAAATAAAGTTAAAATAAGTGAATCCAGTTTCTAAATATATCGACAGCCAAAAACTAAGTCAACATCAGTTCTCAAACAATAGTTTGTTTATTAAAACAATTAGTGTTCTAAACCAGTCCAATTCAAGAACACCACTGAAATAAATATTGTGAATAAATATTCAAAGTGAAACTTATGATTTAACTAATAAGATTTTCTCTTAGAATACATAGAATACATAATAGATAGTTGTATTTATCTACCTTATTTTTTTTAAAAAGGAGTATCACAAAAACTCAAAAATGCTTATAATTGTCAAATCCATTCTGACTGTCTTGATATTATTCCTCCTATATAGACAATCCCATACAATGAACATTAATTTCTATGAGGAAATGTGGAATTAGAATTTCTAATGATATATAGTAAGTTTCTCAACTATAGTGAGAGCAAGGGAATACATTTACTATCAAACCATTGAAAGGAATGGTTGATGTCCCAAAAGCAAGGTAAATACAAATCATTTCACAAAATTTTATACAGTGGTGTGCAAGGGAAACTAGCATCAGAGGACAATTCAGATGCACACAGCCTGACATGAAGCTCAAATTGAATTTATGAGCTTAGCAACAAAGAAGGAAATAGAAAAAAATTATTGAGGTTTTTAATTATCATGATTTATTTTAATTATCATGATTTATACATTAGCAACCAAGAAGGAACTAGAAAAAATCATCAGTGTTTTTAATTATCATGATTTTACATGATTTATAGTTATCATACAATATTATAAAAGGAAAAAGTGCATACTTCCAGTGAGAAGAGACAACTAAAATTAAACTCAAATTGATGTTTATTCCATGGCTGACTCTGGCAGTGTCACTTAATACCAAAGATTGATTGAAAATTTAAGTTTTAAGCACTGATATAATATATGTGCTTATTATATGTGATATAATATATGATTTTATGTGTGTGAAGTGATCAACACTTTTATTTTTAATTTTAATTTTTAAATTTTAAATGTTTTTAATATGATAATTTTATGAAGTAAATATTATTATTAACTCCATTTTACAGATCAAGTAATTAAAGCACAAAGTAGTTAAGTAACTTGCAGAACATTGCAAAACTAATAAATAGCAGAAGTAGAATTCAAACCAAAGAACATTTAGAGTACAATAGACCACACTCTCACTCCACTTCCTTTAAGTTTATTAAGTTTATTGCACCTCAATCTACTCAAATTTCATGAGAGTAAAACACTACCTATCTTCTTGTTCTGGGGCCAAAATTTAGTTATTTTGAAAAAGAATTGGGTTATAAAATATAGGGCGATATTGACACCCTGATCTTTAGCATAATAATATTCATTGTATTGCCTAGGAGAACTCCCTGACAAATCTACATCCTTTGTTTTTGTTGTTGTTTTTATTTTTGTATTTATATTTAAATATCGTCCAAGTACAGTTTTCTGTCTTATGTTCCCAGCCCTGTACCCCCCGCCCCCAGTGCTCCCAATCCTTTAATGTAACAAGACTAAAAGTTCTGAAACAGAAAAGATAAATTTGGGGGAAAATTAAAGACAGAGTAAGATTAATAAAATATACATCTCACATTTTATTTCTTATTTTTTATTTTTTATATCCCTTTTTTAAATTTTATTTAATTATTTTTCAACTACAGTTTTCTGTCTATTACTTCTATCCAATCCCACCACCTGTGCTCCCACCTCCCTCCCATTTTTGCCTTTCTCAGTTGTTGTCCATGTTTCCCTTATATATGTTCCTCTAAATTCCTTCCCTATTTCCCCTGAAATTCCCTCCCCTCTTCCCTCTGGTCATTGTCAGCCTGTTCTCTATTTCAGTGTCTTTGGTTATGTTTTGCTTGTTTGTTTGTTTTGTTGTTTACCTCCCTGTTAAAGGTGAGATCATATGGTATTTGTCCTTCAATACCTGGCTTATTTCACTCAGCATAATGCTTTCCAGTTCCATCCATGCTGTTGCAAATGGTAGGAGCTCCTACTTTCTTTCTGCTGCATAGAATTCCATTGTGTATATGTACCATAGTTTTTTTGGTGTTTTTATTTTGATCAATTCATTTACTGATGGGCACCTAGGTTGCTTCCAACTCTAGGCTATTGTAATTGTGCTGCTATAAACATTGGGGTGCATATGTCCTTTGGGATTGGTGTTTTAGGGTTCTTAGGATACAATCCTAGCAGTGGAATCACTGGGTCAAAAGGAAGGTCCAATTTTAGTTTTCTGAGAAAATTTGATGCTGTTTTCCATGATGGTTGTACCAGTCTGCAATCCCACCAACAGTGGACCAGAGTCCCCTTTTCCCCACACCCTCTCCAACATTTGTTGTTTATTGCTTTGTTTATGATAGCCATTCTCACCAGTGTACAGTGGTATCTCCTTGTGGTTTTAATTTGCATCTCTCTTATAGCAAGCAATATTGAGCATCTCTTCATGTTTCTCTGGATCCTCTGTATGCCCTCCTTTGAGAAGTGTCTGTTCAAGTCTTTTCCCATTTTTTAATTGGGTTAGTTGTCTTCTTAGAATGAAGTCATGGGAATTCTTTGTATATTTTGGAGATTAAAACTTTGTCTGAGGTATCATTGGCAAATATGTTCTCCCATACAGGTGGTTGTCTTTTTATTTTAATGCTGTTTTCTTTAGCTGCGCAGGGGCTTTTTATTTTGGTGAGATCCCATTTGTTTATTCTTTCTTTTATGTTCCTTGCTCTAGAGGACATACCAGAAAAATGTTGCTGCAAGCTGTATCTGAGATTTTCCTGCCAATGTTCTCCTCTAGGACTTTAATGGTGTCACGGCTTATATTTAAGTCTTTTATCCACCTTGAATTTATTTTGCTGTATGATGTAAGTTGGTGCTCAAGTTTGGTTCTTTCTTTTTTTTTTTTTCTTTTTTTTTGCAGGTAGCTGTCCAGTTCTCCCAACACCATTTGTTGAAGAGGCTATCTTCACCCCATTTTATGTTACGGCCCCCTTTGTCGAATATTAATTGACCTTAGAGGGTTGGGTTTATTTCTAGGTTCTCTATTCTGTACCATTGGTCTATGTGCCTGTTTTTTATGCCAGTACCAGACTGTTTTGATTACACTGGCCTTGTAATACAGTTTGATATCAGGTATTGTGATCACTCCTACATTGTTCTTCTTTCTTAACATTGCAGCTGCTATGCAGGGTCTTTTATGGTGCCATATACATTTTTGAAGTGTTTGTTCTATGTCTGTGAAATATGCCATTGGCACTTTAATAGGTATTGCATTGAATCTGTAAATTGCTTTGGGTAGTATGGACATTTTGAGGATGTTAATTCTTCCAATCCATGAACAGGGTATATGTTTCCACTTGTTTGTGTCTTCCTTGATTTCTTTCTTCATTGTTGTGTAGTTTTCTGCATACAGCTCTTTACCTCCTTGGTTAGGTTTATTCCTAGGTATTTTATTCTTGTTTTTGCTATATCAAATGGGATATTTTTCTTGATTTCTGCTTCTCATGATTCATTCTTTGTATACAAAAATGCCTTTGATTTCTGGATATTGACTTTGTATCCAGCTGTTTTGCCAAATTCATTTATTAGTTCAAGCAGGTTTTTGGTAGAGGCTATAGGATTTTCCATGTACACTATCATGTCATCTGCAAACAATGACAGTTTTGTTTCCTCCTTTCCAATTTGAATGCTTTTTATTTCCTTTTTTTGTCTGATCGCTGAGGCTAAAATTTCCAATACCATATTAAAGAGAGGTGGTGAATGGGGACAACCTTGTCATGTTCCTCATCTTAGTGGAAAAGCTTTATTTTTTGTCCATTGAGTATGATGTTGACTGTAGGTCTTTCATATATGGCCGTTATTATATTGAGGAATGCTCCTTCTATTTTCACTTTGCTTAGTACCTTTATTATAAATGGTTGTTGTACCTTATCATAAGCTTTTTTCCGCATGTATTGATATGACCATGTGCTTTTTGTCCTTGCTTTTGTTTATGCAGTGTATTACATTTACTGATTTGCGGATATTGAACCATCCTTGTATCCCTGGGATGAATCCCACTTGGTCGTGGTGTATGATCTTTTTGATGTATTGTCGGATGCAATTTGCCAATATTTTGTTGAAGATTTTAGCATCTATGTTCATCAGCAATATTGGCCTAAATTTACTTTCTTTGTTGTGTCTCTATCTGGTTTTGGAATTAGGATGATGCTGGCTTCATAAAAAGAGTTTGGGAGTTTCCCATCATTTTGGATTTTTTGGAGTCGTTTGTGAAGAATAGGGGTTAGCTTTTCCTTAAATGCTTTGTAGAATTCTCCCGTGAAACCATCTGGTCCAGGGCATTTGTGTGATAGGAATTTTGGGATTATTACTTTAATTTCATCTGCTGTAATTGGTGTGTTCAGGCTTTCTACTTCTTCTTCATTGAGTTTTAGAAGATTATATTTTTCTAGAAATTTGTCCATTTCACCTAGGTTTTCAAATGTCTTGGCATACAGTTCTTCATAGTAATTCCTTACACTCCCGTCTATTTCTGTGGTATCAATTGTAATCTCTCCTCTTTCATTTCTGATTGTGTTTATTTGGGTCCTCTCTCTTCTTTTCTTAATGAACCTACTTAAAGACTTGTCTATTTTGTTTTCCTCTTCAAAAAAGAAATTCTTGGATTCATTGATCCTTGGAATTGTGCTTTTAGTCTCTATGTCATTTAATTCTGCTCTGATCTTGCTTATTTCCTTCCTTCTACTTGCTCTGGGCTGTCTTTGTTTTTGTTCTTCAACGTCTTGCAGTCGTAGGGATACATTTTTGTTTGAAATATTTCTATCTTCTTTAGGTAAACCTGTATTGCTATGAACTTCCCTCTCAGGACTGCCTTCGCCATGTGCCATAAGTTTTGGGTTGTCGTGAGTTCATTTTAATTTGTTTCCAGAAACTTTTTGATTTCTTCCCTAATTTGAATCTTGACCCGTTTCTTGTTTAATACCATACCATTAAGTCTCCATGATTTTGGAAGTTTAGGTTTTTTTTTCTTTAGTGTTGGTTTCTAACTTCAGTCCCTTGTGGTCAGAGAAAATGCTTGGTATCATTTTCAATTTTCTTACATTTGTTGAGACTGGTTTTGTGTCCTATCATGTGGTCTATCTTTGAAATATTCCATGTGCATTGGTAAAGACTGTGAATTTAGCTCCTTTGGGATGAAAGGCTCTTTGAGTTAAGTCCATTTAATCTAGGGCTTTATTTAGTGCAGCTATATCTTTGTTGATATTTTGTTTGGAAGATCTGTCCATTTTTGACAGTGCAGTGTTAAAGTCCCCTACTATAATTGTGTAGTTGTCAATATCTTTCTTGAAGTCCTCTAGGGTTTGTCTTATATATTTGGGTGCTGCTATGTTGGGTGCATATATATGTACTATGTTAATGTCTTCTTGGTGGATTCTTCCTTTGAGTATTATGAAGTGACCTTCTGGGTCTCTCTTTATGGCCCTTTTTTTTGAAATCTATATTGGCTGATGTTAGAATTGGTACCCCGGCTTTTTTTCCTTGACCATTTGCTTGGAAAACTTGTTTCCAGCCTTTCACTTTTAGTCTGTGATGGTCTTTTGTCCTGAGATGGGTCTCCTGTAGGCAGGATATGTGTGGGTCATGCTTTCTTATCCATTCAGCTATTCTATGTCTTTTGATTGAAGCATTTAACCCATTTAAATTTAAGGCTATTATTGATAAGTACTTATTCATTGTAATTTTTGTACCAGAGTTCCTCTCTGTCTCTCTCTTTTCCTTCCTTTCCTTAAAGCAGCCCTTTTAGTATTTTTTGTAGAGGTGGTTTGGTGGAGACATATTCTTTTAGACTTCTTTTGTCTTGGAAGCTCTTTATTTGGCCTTCTAACTTGATTGAGAGCCTTGCTGGGTAAAGTAGCCTTGGTTGTAGGTCTCTGGTTCTCATTACTTGAAATATTTCTTGCCATTCTCTTCTATCTTGGAGTGTTTCCATTGAGAAGTCAGTAGCCAACCTTATTGGGGCTCCCTTGTATGTTACTTCCTTTTTCTCCCTTACTGCCTTGAGGATTCTCTCTTTGTCTTGGAATTTTGCTATTTTAATGATGCTGTGTCTTGAAGTGGGATTCTTTTAGTTCCTCTTTAATGGGACTCTCTGTGATTCCTGGATTTGTGTAAATTTTTCTCTCACCAAATTAGGAAAATTTTCTATCATTACTCTTTCAAATAGGTTTTCTACCCCTTATTCTTCTTCTACTTCTGGTATTCCCATTATTCAAATATTATTGCGTTTCATGTTGACTTGCATTTCTCTTAATCTCTCTTCATTCTTTTTGAGCCTCTTTTCCTTCTCTTGCTTTTTCTGGGAAATTCTTTCTACTGTGTCCTCCAACTCGCTGATTTGATCTTCGGCCTCATCAATTCACAAAGGATTTTGCTTCCCTTCATGCGCCGGAGAAAAAAGAGGCTGCTCTGCAGAGGAGCATGGCAAACACCCAACAGGGACACAACATATGGGATGGCAGGACCCCAGAGAGTATAGCGGACACTGAATGACCAGAGGTTGAGGAGAGGAGACAACCTCAGATCAGCAAGGTACGAGGGAACAGCACAGAGGCTGAGGGCCCTTCGCTGGGCAGGCAGCGCCAGGGCCCTGACAGGGCCGCCCTGATCTCTGAGAGCGGAGGGAGGGCAACAACAACAACCCTATGAGAGAACTAGTCACCGGCATCCTCTCTAACCAGCAGGGTGCAGATTGGAAAACACCAGGAGAGATCGGTTTGCCTATAGTGGCAGAGAGAGGAGTGGGTATTGGGAAGCAAACCGGAGAACTCTGACAACCCGTGGAGTCAGGCTGTGTTTGCCAGTTTGGGGAACTGAGGGGCCCCGGCATTCCCAGTAGCCTGAGCACTCCCACAGTCTCGGGGAGCTTCGGGATACTGTCAGTGTCCCTGGAAGAGCACCAGTCACCAGCCCCCTCCCTAACCAGCTGGGTGCAGGCTGAAAAGCACCGGAAGGCAGG
This sequence comes from Sturnira hondurensis, assembly GCF_014824575.4. Classification (NCBI taxonomy): domain Eukaryota; kingdom Metazoa; phylum Chordata; class Mammalia; order Chiroptera; family Phyllostomidae; genus Sturnira; species Sturnira hondurensis. Next base: position 67,398 of record NW_028096087.1, read on the forward strand.
CTGTAGTTGCCGGCTTGGAGGATTGGGAGTCCCGTGCATTCCCAGAGGTGCGCATTCCCGATATGGGGGGACTCCAGCCGGCACCCACACAGCATCGGGGTGCTGCGTGCGACCGACCGACAGGGCCCCTGGGGAAGAGCCAGTCGCCAGATCCATGCCTACCCAGCTGGGTGCAGACTGAGAAGCATCCAGAGTTCAGTGTGGTCACCACCTTGGAAGTCTGGGAATCCCGTGCATTCCTGGTGGCGAGCATTCCCCTTGGTGCGCATACCCGATACCGGGGGACTCCAGCCCTGGACTCCAGCAGGCGCTTACACAGCCTGGGGGGCCCTGCGCACGACTGACAGGGCCCATGGGGAAGAGCCAATCACCAGATTCATCCCTACCCAGCTGGGCTCAGACTGAGAAGCACCGGAAGTCAGTCTGTGGTTGCCAGCTTGGAAGAATTGTGAGTTGCCCAGTGTGTGCAGCCACAGCACTGGGAAAGGTCCAAGCCCAAGCCTGCGAAACCAGGAAAGCCTGGCTGGGAGTGCCTGCCCTCACGCCAAGCCAGAGCTGGGAAGCCTGGGGAAAAACCTGCTCTCAGCGGAGCATGAGAGAGCGGCGCCATTCTGGATCTTGGGAGGGCACTGGCGAGACCAGCTAAGTTCACCGAGAGAAAAGAAAGGCCACAGTAATAGCCCCTCAGGCTGCTGCAGCTAGGGAGAGCAGAAGAAAATGTTTGACCAGCTGGAAGCCAATAAGAGGAGTAGGTGGAACTGGAGAACACCAATATACCTGCAGGAGACTGAACCACTGAATCTCACAGGCATCTTACCACAGAAGTTCACATCATAAACCCAGGAACCAAGAACAGATCACTTTAAGAAGCTGAAGCCAACAAGAAGAGCAACACAAACCATAGGAAGACAAAGAAACAACCCGCAAATGAAAGAAAAGGAGGAAGTCTCGGGAAGAACCTTAGATGAAATAGAGGCAAGACAACTATCAGATATTGAATTCAAAGCACTGGTTATCAAAAAATTCAAAGAGCTTACAATGAGCTACCAAAAACTACAGGAGAGCTGCAGTGAGCTCTCTGCAAACTACACCAACATGAAAAAGGAAATGGAAACCCTTAGTAAAGGCCAAGAGGAAATGAAGAATACAATTTCTGAACTGAAGAACACAGTAGAAGGTACGAAGAATAGAATCCATATGGTGGAAGATCGCATAATGAGGTAGAAGACAGGATAGAAAGAATCTCCCAGACAGACCAAATAATGGAAAAGAGAATCAGAAAAAATGAGGAGAATTTAAGAGAAATGCAAGACAACATGAAACGTAATAATATCTGAATAATAGGAATACCAGAAGGAGAGGAAGAAGAACAAGGGATAGAAAACTTCCTTGAAAGAGTAGTAACGGAAAATTTTCCTAAGTTGAGGAGAGAGAAAGTCACCCGAATTCAGGAATCGCAGAAAGTCCCAATCAGGTGGAACCCAAAGAGGCCTATTGCAAGACACATCATCATAAAAATGGCAAACCTCCAAGACAAAGAGAAAATCCTAAAGGCAGCAAGGGAGAAAAAGGAAATAACGTACAAGGGGGTCCCAATAAGGTTGGCTAATGACTTCTCAATGGAAACATTCCAAGCAAGAAGAGAATGGCAGGAAATATTCCAAGTAATGAGAAACAGAGGCAGAAGGCCAAATAAAGAGCTTCCAAGACAAAAGAAGTCTAAAAGAATACACCTCCACCAAACCAGCTCTACAAGAATTACTAAAAGGACTGCTTTAGGAAAGCAAGGAAAAGAGAGAGATAGAGACGAACACAGGTACACAAATGGCAATGAATAAGTTCCTTTCAATAACAACCTTAAACATAAATAGATTAAATGCACCAATTAAAAGACATAGAATAGCTGAATGGATAAGAAAGCACGACCCACATATATGCTGCCTACAAGAGATCCACCTCAGGTCAAAGGACCACCACAGACTAAAAGTGAAAGGATGGAACCAAATTTCCCAAGCAAATGGACAAGAAAAAAAGAGCCGGGGTAGCAATTCTCATATCAGACAAAATAGACTTCAAAAGAAGGGCCATAAAGAGAGACCCAGAAGGTCACTTCATAATACTCAAGGGGAGAATCCACCAAGAAGACATTAACATAGTAAATATATATGCACCCAACATAGGCGCACCCAAATATATAAAGAAAATTCTGGAGGACCGCAAGAAAGAAATTGACAGCAACACAACTATAGTAGGGGATTTTAACACCCCACTGTCTAAAATGGAAAAATCTTCCAAACAAAATATCAACAAAGATATTGCAGCATTAAATGACACCCTAAATGAAATGGACCTAATTGATATATATAGAGCCCTCCATCCCAAAGAAGCTAAATACACTTTCTTTTCAAACGCACATGGAACATTTTCAAAGATAGATCACATGATAGGACACAAAATGATTCTCAATAAATTCAAGAAAATAGAAATCATACCAAGTATTTTCTTTGATCACAAGGGACTGAAACTGGAAACCGATTCCACTGAAAAAAACCCAAAACACCCAAAATCATGGAGACTGAATGGTATGGTATTAAACAACAAATGGGTAAAGATTGAAATTAGGGAAGAAATCAGAAAGCTTCTGGAAACAAATGAAAATATACTCACAAGGACCCAAAACCTATGGGACACAGTGAAGGCAGTCCTGAGGGGGAAGTTCATAGAAATACAGCCCTACCTAAAGAAGATAGAAACATTTCAAACAAACAACCTAACCCGACGCCTCCAAGAACTCGAGGAACAACAACAAAGACAGCCCAGAGCAAGTAGAAAGAAGGAAATAACGAAGATCAGAGCAGAATTAAATTACATAGAAACTAAAAGCACAATTCTAAAGATCAATGTATCCAGGAACTGATTTTTTGAAAAGATAAACAAAATAGACAAGCCTTTAACTAGGCTCATCAAGAAAAGGAGAGAGAAGACACAAATAAACACAATCAGAAATGAAAGAGGAGAGATTACAACTTATACCACAGAAATAGAAGGGATTGTCAGAAATTACTATGTGGAACTGTATGCCAAGAAATTTGAACACCTAAGTGAAATGGACAAATTTCTAGAAAAATATAATCTTCCAAAACTCAATGAAAAAGAAGCAGAAAACCTGAACAGGCCAATAACAGCAAATGAAATTGAAGCAGTAATCAAAAAACTCCCATCACACAAAAGCCCTGGACCAGATGATTTCACAGGAAAATTCTACAAAGCCTTTAAGGAAGAGCTAACCCCTATTTTTCACAGACTATTCCAAAAAATCCAAAAGGAGGGAATACTTCCCAACTCTTTTTATGAAGCCAGTATCACCCTAATTCCAAAGCCAGATAGAGACGCAACAAAGAAAGAAAATTACAGGCCAATATCGCTGATGAACATAGACGCTAAAATCCTCAATAAAATATTAGCAAATCGCATCCAACAATAAATCCAAAAGATTATACACCACGAGCAAGTGGGATTCATCCCAGGGATACAAGGATGGTTCAATATCCGCAAATCAGTAAATGTAATACACTGCATAAACAAAAGCAAGGACAAAAAGCACATGGTCATATCAATAGATGCAGAAAAAGCTTTTGATAAGGTTCAACACCCATTTATGATAAAGGTACTCAGAAAAATGGGAATAGAGGGAGCATTCCTCAACATAATAAAGGCCATATATGAAAGACCTACAGACAACATCATACTCAATGGAAAAAAACTAAAAGCTTTTCCACTAAGATCAGGAACAAGACAAGGTTGCCCACTTCCACCACTTCTATTCAATATAGATTAGAAGTTCTAGCCACAGCGATCAGACAAGAAAAGGAAATCAAAAGCATCCGAATCAGAAAGGAGGAAACAAAACTGGCACTGTTTGCAGATGACATGATAGTGTACATGGAAAATCCTATAGCCTCTACCAAAAAACTGCTGGAACTAATAAATGAATTTGGCATAACATCAGGATACAAAATCGATATCCAGAAATCAAAGGCATTTCTGTATACCAACAATGAAGCAGCAGAAGCAGAAATCAGGAAAAAATCCCATTCGATATAGCAAAAACAAAAATAAAATATCTGGGAATAAACCTAACCAAGGAGGTAAAAAACCTGTATGTAGAAAACTACACAACACTGAAGAAAGAAATCAAGGAAGACACAAACAAATGGAAACATATACCATGTTCAAGGATTGGAAGAATTAACATCCTCAAAATGTCCATACTACCCAAAGCTATTTACAAATTCATTGCAATACCTATTAAAGTACCAATGGCATATTTCACAGACATAGAACAAACACTTCAAAAATTTATATGGAACAATAAAAGACCCCGAAGAGCAGCTGCAATTTTGAGAAAGAAGTACAAGGTAGGAGGGATCACAATACCTGATATCAAACTGTATTACAAGGCCACTGTGATCAAAACAGCCTGGTACTGGCACAAAAACAGGCACATAGACCAATGGAATAGAACAGAGAGCCCAGAAATAGACCCAAATCTCTATAGTCAATTAATATTTGACAAAGGGGGCAATAACATAAAATGGAGTAAAGACAGGCTTTTCAACAAATGGTGTTGGGAGAACTGGACAGCTACATGCAAAAAAATGAAACTTGAGCACCAACTTACACCATGCACCAAAATAAGTTCAAGATGCATAAAAGACTTAAGTATAAGCCCTGAAGGCATTAAAGCCCTAGAGGAGAGCATTGGCAAGAAAATCTCAGATATTCCACGCACCAATATTTTTACTGACACATCCCCTAGAGCAAGAGATATAAAGGAAAGAACAAACAAATGCGATCTCATCAAAATTAAAAGCTTCTGCATGGCTAAGGAAAACATTATCAAGATAAAAAGAGAAGCAACTGTTTGGGAAAACATATTTGCCAATGACACCTCAGACAAAGGTTTAATCTCCAAAATATACAAAGAACTCACTCGACTCCACTCAAAGAAGACAAGCAACCCTATTAAATAATGGGCAAAGTACTTGAACAGACATTTCTCCAAAGAGGACATACAGAGGATCCAGAGACACATGAAAAGATGCTATTGCTAGCTATCAGAGAGATGCAAATTAAAATCACAATGAGATACCACTTAACAACAGTCAGAATGGCTATCATAAACAAAGAAACAAACAACAAGTGCTGGAGAGGTTGTGGGGACAAGGGGACCCAAGTTCACTGTTGGTGGGATTGCAGACTAGTACAACCACTATGGAAAGCAGTATGGAATTTTCTAAGAAAACTAAAAATGGACGTGCCTTTTGACCCAGCAATTCCACTCTTGGGAGTATATCCTACAAACCCTGAAACACCAATCCAAAAGAACCTATGCACCCCAGTGTTCATAGCAGCACAATTCATGATAGCGAAGAGTTGGAAGCAACCTAGATGCCCATCAGTCAATGACTGGATCAAAAAACTATGGTACATTTACACAATGGAATTCTATGCTGCAGAAAGGAAGAAGGAACTACTACCCTTTGCAACATCATGGATGGAACTGGAAAGCATTATGCTGAGTGAAATAAGCCAGGCAGTGAAAGACAAATATCATATGATCTCACCATTAACAGGAATCTAAACAAACCAAACAAGCAAGCAAAATACGACCAATGACACTCAGATATGGAACAGGCTGGCAGGGTCCAGAGGGGAGAGGGGAGAGAATCATAGGGGAAAAGGGAATGGACTCACATGAACAAATATAAAGGACATATGGACAATAACTAACGGTGGGGTGTGGAAAGTGGAGGGAGGTGGGGAGCATGGAGTTGGAGGGTGGGCAGGGTTGGGAATATAAGAGAGAAACCTGTACTTGAAGAAGAATTAAATAAAAATTATATTAAACAAAATTCTGGTTTTCATTCCTTCTACTGTGTTCTTCAGTTCAGCAATTGTATTCTTCATTTCCTCTTGGCCTTTTCTGATAGTTTATATTTCCTTTTTCATGTTGATATAGTTTGCGGAGAGCTCATTGTAGCTCCCCTCTAGTTTCTGGTAGGTCATTGTGAGCTCTTTGAATTTCCTGATAACTAGGGCTTTGAATTCAATATCTGATAGCTGGCTTGCCTCTCTTTCATCTGACATTACTTCTGAGACTTCCACCTTTTCTTTCATTTGAGCATTGTTTCTTTGTCTTCCCATTTCTTATGAGACTCTTCTTGTTAGCCTCAGCTTCTTAAATTGATCTGTTCTGACTCCCTGGGTTTATGGTGTGAACTTTTGTGGTTGAATACCTGTGAAATTCAGTGGTGCAGTCTCCTGCAGGTATCTTGATGTTCTCAGCTTCCACCTACTGCTTTCTTTTTGTGTGTGTGATCAGTTGAAGGGGCAGGCAAAATGGTTTATGACAGCAGGAGAGTGCTTTATGATATTTACAGTCACAGCTGGTAAAGAAGAGATAGAAGATCTTTAGGCTTTATATGGTGTTAACTGTAATCTTCAACCCAATTTGCCACTTTTAAGAAATGATAGACTAAAGATAAGTCTCTTGTTGGGGAGGGAAGGCTTTGTATGTAAAAAACAGTGAGGTTGTGGATAGTCAGATTTTGAGGTAAGGTGAGAGTAAAGAATAGTAAATAGACGTAGCATGTGAGCAAGTAGAGTTAATCACTACAGTAATAGAATTCAGAAACCTGTAAAGTGGGCTAAGACCGGAGAGATGTGTTGTGAAGTATTTACAGTGGTATAGAAAGCAACAAACAAACAAACAAACAAACAAACACAAAAATAGGGAAGGCGAAGTGAGGAAAAAGCAATAAGTTTGGAATGAAAGGAAGAAGGACTAAAACAGGAAAAAAACAAAGAAGAGGAACAAAGTAGTGCAAGATACAGCAACAATAAAATTAAAATAATATACGATTACTGTAAAAAAGTTTTTTAAAAAGAAAAAATACTTAAAAAAAAAGACCCTCCCTTGTTGGTTTCAAACTGTCCAATCTGGTTTTTCTTGTTTCAGCAGTACTTCTCTGTGGGCTGGGTTTTATGCCCAGGTGTACTCCTGCGCGCCAGCCGGGCTACCAGACTGGGGTTTGGGCACCCACCCCCTGGACAGGCTGCCTGGGTCCCACAGGATCTAGTACTGGTCCTTCCCATTCCTGTGGCTGGGTGAGAAGCAAGTCAAGCTGCCTTCACAGGAGAACATCTCAGTCCACTTTCCAGTAAAAACTTCTCTAGAAAGCCTGCCTCTCAGCCCAGCCCAATCCCCAACCTGATTGGTTAGGACAATGCTCCTCTCAAATTTCCTGCCTGGTAGGTTGGAAGGCTGGGGGGCTGGTGGGCTGGCGACCACAGAGATTGCAACTGAACACCGCACCCTGTCCTTTACACCCTCCCTGCAAACCTAGGCTGACAGGTCTCTGCCACCCACCCCTGCCTAAATGGGGAGGGACAGAGCCAGCTCTCTTCCAAGGACCCTGAAGCCGTCCCAAGTCTCCACTGGGTGCCAGGCTCCTCATGAGTCCTCTGTGGCACTTGCTGCAGATGGAAGCCTCTACACCCATAACACAGCGGCAGCGGTGGCTCCAAGGCTTTACGGGCTGGCCGAGGGCACCCAGCCCTGTTGCTTCCACTTTGTCTTTACTCACATGTGCCGGGCTCCTGATGAGTCCCCTTTGGGAGATGCCCGATACTGGCTTGAGATGGAGGCCTCTGGGCCCTGAAAGCTGTGGCAGCAGCAGCTCTAAGGTCATTAGGTGCTGGCCAAGGGCTGCTGCTCCTGCCGCTGCTGCTCCTGCCACTGCTGCTTTTGACCTCACTCTGGGGTGCCTGGCTCCCAATGAGTCCTCCATGGCAGAAGCCCCTGTCGCTGGGTGCAGATGGTACATATCTCTATATATTCCAGAAATCCAAGTCACAGCCAGAAGAAAAGAGGGTCACAAGAAGAAAAAAATTTGTAAGAACAGATAATAACATGTAAAAATGTCTATAATACATTAAGTTAGGGGGTAAATAATAAAAATCTGTACAATGTTATAATAATGTGAAATAATTTATTCCAGTATATGTTCTTATACATAAAACAGTAGAAGCCTGGAAGAAAAGAATAATGTACATTACATTGCTCTATGATACCATTTCACTTTAGGCCATGATGGAATAATAGGATCATAATTTACTTTCCTACCTTGACTGATAAGAAAACTAAACCAAAAAATCTAGACAGGATTGTCCAAACACTGGAAAATAAGCACTACAGGACAACAATCCATTTTAAAAAAGGAAAAGAAATGAGGTAACTTCTAGAAATACCCCCAGCTAACTACCTGGATAGTTGCCAGATATTGGTGAAGAAACTAGGAAGTTTACTGGCACAAAAACCAATATGTAAATCAATACAACAGAATAGAGGGCCCAGAAAGAAATCCAGAACTTAATAGTCAATATCCAACAGAGGAAGCAAGCACATACATGGGCTAAATATAGCTTGTTCAATAAATGGTGTTGGGAAAATTGGACAGATGTGTGCAGAAAAATGAAACTAGTACACCTTCTTATACCACATATAAGAATAAATTCAAAATGCACTAAAGACTTAAATGTTAGACCTTAAACCATAAAAACTATAGAAGAAAACATAAGCAGCAAAATGTTGTACATTCCTTGTAGCAATATTTTATCTGATATTTGTCCCTAGGGAAGCAAAATGAAAAAAAAATTGAATTACATGAAACTAAAAAGTTTTTACACAACAAAGGAAACCACCAAAAAAAAAGTAAAAAGATAACTCACAGAATGGGAGAACATATTCTCTGATACATCTGATAAGGAGATAATATCCAAAATTTATAAAGAACTTATAAAACTCAACACCAAAGAAAATCCAATTAAAAATGGGCAAAGAACCTCAATAGACACTTTTCCAAAGAGGACATGCAGATGGCCAATACACATATGAAAAGATTCTCAATGTCACCAATCATCAGAGAGATGCAAATTATAACTACAATGAGATATCACCTCACACCTGTCAAAATGGCTACCATCAATACATTGACAAACAGGTGCTGGTGAAAATGCAGAGAAAGGGGAACTCTTGTACAGTGTTGGTGAGAATATAAACTGGTGTGGCCACTGTGGAAAGCATTATGGAGATACCTCAAAAGATTAATAAAGGATCTGCTTTTTGTCTCAGAGATCCCATTTTTGGGAATATATCTGAACAAACCCAAAGCACTAATTACAAAAACACATAAGCACCCCTATGTTCATTACAGCATTATTTATAATCACAAAATTATGAAAGCAGCTCAAGTGTCAATCAGTAGATGAGTCGATAAAACAACTATGGCACATTTATACAATGGAATACTACTCCGCCATAAAAAGGAAGAAAAATTTATCCTTTGTGATGGGATAGATGAACATGGAGAACATGCTAAATGAAATAAGCCAGTCAGGGAAAGATAAATACAATATGATTTCACTCATATATGGAATCTAATGAACAAATTGAACAAGAAAAGTAGAGACAGACTTGTGGATAAACAGAAAGATGACAGCTATGGAGAGGGGAGGTTAGGCGATAGAGCAATCAAGCAAAAAGGAAAAAGGACTCAAGGACATGGACAACAATGTGGTGATTGTGGTGGGTATAGGGGTATAGGGTAAATGGTAATAAAAATACAATATTTTTTAAAACTATGAAGTATAAATAATCTACCAGTGTCACTAATTGGAGGATACAGATATCAGAATTTAGGGAGACTAAGGCAGACAGAATTTATAGGGTAGAGTAGTGATGAGGTAAGATACATAAAATGAAAAGTACTGCAATCTGAAGAGGGGTCCCCTTCATCAACCAATGGTCATTGGCACAAATTCAATGCCAATAGGAGTCCCTAATTTGAGGTGCTGTGAGGAATAAAAACTTATTCAGTTCAAAACAGGTAGATTGTGATAGAGCATGGCTGTGAAAACAACACAGTTCTAAGGAAGCCCTAGAACAAGGAGGCCCTGAGGCCAGGCCCCTCCCCTGCTAGCCAGATCTTCTGTGCTGCTCAATGGTCTTCTCAGCAACTCTCTGGCTTATGCTGCACTGATGTGATCTGTTCTGCTCTGCTCCAGTCTGATCACTGCCATTCTGCTCTGTCCCACTCTGGTCTGCTCCACTCTACTACAGTAAGATCAGTGTTTCAGCTCAGCCACAGAGATATTTTCATGGAAAGGGAAATTGCACTCCCAGAGTCAGTGGGTAGATGGCTTATATGGACAGAACTTCCCACCCCTAGTCCCTGATTTATCTGTCATATGAAAGTAAAGACTCCACATCCTCATAGTTTGGTCCAAAAGTCACTCTTAATTTGTTAGAATATCTGGCTTTGGGATTAGGGTGATGCTGGCTTCATAGAAAGAGTTGGGGAGTTTTCCCTCCTTTTGGATTTTTTGGAATAGTCTGTGAAGAATAGGGGTTAGCTCTTCCTTAAAAGCTTTGTAGAATTCTCCTGTGAAACCATCTGGCCCAGGGCTTTTGTGTGATGGGAGTTTTTTGATTACTTCTTCAATTTCATTTGCTGTTATTGGCCTGTTCAGGTTTTCTGCTTCTTTTTCATTGAGTTTTGGAAGATTATATTTTTCTAGAAATTTGTCCATTTCACCCAGGTTTTCAAATTTCTTGGCATACAGTTCCGCATAGTAATTTCTTACAATCCTTTCTATTTCTGTGGTATCAGTTGTAATCTCTCCTCTTTCATTTCTGATTGTGTTTATTTGTGTCCTCTCTCTTCTTTTCTTAATGAGCCTACTTAAAGGTTTGTCTATTTTGTTTATCTTTTCAAAAAACCAACTCCTGGATT